>NW_025535235.1:7500-27500 GCF_020615455.1 Coregonus clupeaformis | reverse complement strand
CCAGACTACTAACTGCACTACTACACCAGACTCCTGACTACAGACTACTGACTACATTACCACACCAGACTACTGACTACACTAATACACCAGACTCCTGACTACAGACTAATGACTACATTACCACACCAGACTACTGACCGCACTACTACAACAGACTACTGACTACACTAATACACCAGACTCCTGACTACAGACTACTGACTACATTACTACACCAGACTACTGACTACACTACCACACCAGACTACTGACTACACTAATACACCAGACTCCTGACTACAGACTACTGACTACATTACCACACCAGACTACTGACTACACTACTACACCAGACTCCTGACTACAAACTACTGACTATATTACTACACCAGACTACTGACTGCACTAATACACCAGACTCATGACTACAGACTAATGACTACATTACCACACCAGACTACTGACTGCACTACTACAACAGACTACTGACTACACTAATACACCAGACTCCTGACTACAGACTACTGACTACATTACTACACCAGACTACTGACTGCACTACTACACCAGACTACTGACTACACTAATACACCAGACTCCTGACTACAGACTACTGACTACATTACCACACCAGACTACTGACTACACTAATACACCAGACTCCTGACTACAAACTACTGACTACATTACTACACCAGACTACTGACTGCACTACTACAACAGACTATTGACTACAGACTACTGACTACAGATTACTCTATCAGGCTGATCTATCCAGGCTCCTTACTACACTGCTACACCAGAATCCTGAGTCCTCACTTATTACATCATGCAGGCTGATCTATCCAGGCTCCTGACTACAAACAGAAGAGAGCAGGCCTTGTTACTACTGACTCACCACAACACAGCCACCATTATACTTGCCTTAACAGACTCCTCAACTCGGCACTCACTATGTCACACAGGCAGATCTGGCCTGGGTCCTGAGTCCTCACTACACCATGCAGACACTGCATTGTCTGTCCAGGCACCTCTCATAGGCCTGTCCTCCTGCAGACTCCTCAAAGACTCCTCTATCATGCTGACTACAGACAACACCACACAGCTTCATTGTACTCCTGAGTGGCGCAGTGGTCTAAGGCACTGCATCGCAGTGCTAACTGTGCCACTAGAGATCCAGGAGAGAGGAGAGGAGAGGAGAGGAGAGGAGAGGAGAGGAGAGGAGAGGAGAGGAGAGGAGAGGAGAGGAGGAGGAGAGGAGAGGAGAGGAGAGGAGAGACAGAAGAGGAGAGAGCAGAGAGGTGAGAGCAGAGAGGTGAGAGGAGACTGGAGAGAAGATAGGAGAGCAGAGAGAGGAGAGTAGAGGAGAGACAAGAGAGGAGAGGAGAGGAGAGGAGAGGAGAGGAGAGGAGAGGGAGAGGAGAGGAGAGGGAGAGGGAGAGAGGGAGAGGAGAGGAGAGGAGAGGGAGAGGAGAGGAGGGAGAGGAGAGGAGAGGAGAGGGAGAGGAGAGGAGAGAGATGACAGGAGTGTGGAGAGGAGAGGAGAGGAGAGGAGAGGAGAGGAGAGGAGAGGAGAGGAGAGGAGAGGAGAGGAGAGTAGAGAGAGGAAAGGAGAGAGGAGAGGAGAGGGAGAGGAGAGGAGAAGAGAGGAGATAGAGGAGAGAGGAGAAGAGTGGCCTCCCGAGTGGCGCAGTGGTCTAAGGCACTGCATCGCAGAGCTAGCTGTGCCACTAGAGATCCTGGTTTGAATCCAGGCTCTGTCGTAGCCGGCCGCGACCGGGAGACTCATGGGACGGCACACAATTGGCCCAGTGTCGTCCAGGGTAGGGGAGGGAATGGCTGGCAGGGATGTAGCTCAGTTGGTAGAGCATGGTGTTTGCAACGCCAGGGTTGTGGGTTCGATTCCCACGGGGGGCCAGTATAAAAAAGAACGTATGCACTCACTAACTGTAAGTCGCTCTGGATAAGAATGAGAAGAGAGGGGATAGGAGAGAGAAGCAGAGAGAGGAGATTGGAGAAAAGAGAGGGGAGACGAGATAAGATCAGAGGGCGAAGAGTGGAGAGCAGAGCAGGGTGAGGACAGGATACTGGGGAGCAGAGAGAGGACAGGATACTGGGGAGCAGACAGAGCAGAGAGAGGACAGGATACTGGGGAGCAGAGAGAGGACAGGATACTGGGGAGCAGACAGAGCAGAGAGAGGACAGGATACTGGGGAGCAGAGAGAGGACAGGATACTGGGGAGCAGAGAGAGGACAGGGCAGAGAGAGGACAGGATACTGGGGAGCAGACAGAGCAGAGAGAGGACAGGATACTGGGGAGCAGAGAGAGGACAGGATACTGGGGAGCAGAGAGAGGACAGAGCAGAGAGAGGATAGGATACTGGGGAGCAGAGAGAGGGCAGAGAGAGGATAGGATACTGGGGAGCAGAGAGAGGACAGAGCAGAGAGAGGATAGGATACTGGGGAGCAGAGAGAGGACAGAGCAGAGAGAGGATAGGATACTGGGGAGCAGAGAGAGGACAGAGCAGAGAGAGGATAGGATACTGGGGAGCAGAGAGAGGACAGAGCAGAGAGAGGATAGGATACTGGGGAGATTAGAGAGAGCAGAGTGGAGGATAGCAGAGTGGAGGAGAGCAGAGACACGAGAACATTGTGACACTGTATTGTAGCAGTAGGTGTATCTGGTGTGACACTGTGTTGTAGTAATAGGTGTATCTGGTGTGACACTGTGTTGTAGGTGTATCTGGTGTGACACTGTGTTGTAGGTGTATCTGGTGTGACACTGTGTTGTAGTAATAGGTGTATCTGGTGTGACACTGTGTTGTAGGTGTATCTGGTGTGACACTGTGTTGTAGCAGTACATTTACATTTTAGTCATTTAGCAGACGCTCTTATCCAGAGCGACTTACAGTCAGTGATTGCATGTTTTATTTTTTATATTTTTTATTTATACTGGCCCCCCGTGGGAAACGAACCCACATCCCTGCCGGCCAAACCCTCCCCTATCTTGGACGACGCTGGACCAATTGTGCGCCGCCCATGGGTCTCCCGGTCGCGGCCGGCTGCGACAGAGCCTGGACTTGAACCAGGATCTCTAGTGGCACAGCTAGCACTGCGATGCAGTGCCTTAGACAACTGCGCCACTTTTCCAACAGTCTTGAAGGAGCTCCCACACACGCCGAGCACCCGCTGGCCGCCCTTCCCTCACCCCGCGGTCCAACCCATCCCAAACCATCTCAATTGGGCCGAGGTCGGGCGACCGTGGAGGCCAGGCCATCCGACGCAGCACTCCATCACTCTCCTTCTTGGCCAAACAGCCCCCACACAGCCTGGAGGTGTCCCGGGTAACCGTTCTGCCGAAAAACAAACGACAGTCCCACCAAGCGCAAACCAGATGCAATGGCGCACCGCTGCAGAACGCTGCGTAGCCACGCACCAAGTGTCCCTGAACCCTAAAAAAATCACCATCAGTGTCACCAGCAAAGCAGTAGGTGTATCTGGTGTGACACTGTGTTGTAGTAGTAGGTGTATCTGGTGTGACACTGTGTTGTAGTAGTAGGTGTATCTGGTGTGACACTGTGTTGTAGTAGTAGGTGTATCTGGTGTGACACTGTGTTGTAGTAGTAGGTGTATCTGGTGTGACACTGTGTTGTAGTAGTAGGTGTATCTGGTGTGACACTGTGTTGTAGTAGTAGGTGTATTGTAGCAGTAGGTGTGTCTGGTGTGACACTGTGTTGTAGCAGTAGGTGTATCTGGTGTGACACTGTGTTGTAGTAGTAGGTGTATCTGGTGTGACACTGTGTTGTAGTAGTAGGTGTATCTGGTGTGACACTGTGTTGTAGTAGTAGGTGTATCTGGTGTGACACTGTGTTGTAGTAGTAGGTGTATCTGGTGTGACACTGTGTTGTAGTAGTAGGTGTATCTGGTGTGACACTGTGTTGTAGTAGTAGGTGTATCTGGTGTGACACTGTGTTGTAGTAGTAGGTGTATCTGGTGTGACACTGTGTTGTAGTAGTAGGTGTATCTGGTGTGACACTGTGTTGTAGTAGTAGGTGTATTGTAGCAGTAGGTGTGTCTGGTGTGACACTGTGTTATAGCAGTAGGTGTATCTGGTGTGACACTGTGTTGTAGTAGTAGGTGTATCTGGTGTGACACTGTGTTGTAGTAGTAGGTGCATCTGGTGTGACACTGTGTTGTAGTAGTAGGTGTATCTGGTGTGACACTGTGTTGTAGTAGTAGGTGTATCTGGTCTGACACTGTGTTGTAGTAGTAGGTGTATCTGGTGTGACACTGTGTTGTAGTAGTAGGTGTATCTGGTGTGACACTGTGTTGTAGCAGTAGGTGTATCTGGTGTGAAACTGTGTTGTAGTAGTAGGTGTATCTGGTGTGACACTGTGTTGTAGTAGTAGGTGTATCTGGTGTGACACTGTGTTGTAGTAGTAGGTGTATCTGGTGTGACACTGTGTTGTAGCAGTAGGTGTATCTGGTGTGACACTGTGTTGTAGTAGTAGGTGTATCTGGTGTGACACTGTGTAGTAGTAGTAGTAGGTGTATTGTAGCAGTAGGTGTGTCTGGTGTGACACTGTGTTGTAGTAGTAGGTGTATCTGGTGTGACACTGTGTTGTAGTAGTAGGTGTATCTGGTGTGACACTGTGTTGTAGTAGTAGGTGTATCTGGTGTGACACTGTGTTGTAGTAGTAGGTGTATCTGGTGTGACACTGTGTTGTAGTAGTAGGTGTATCTGGTGTGACACTGTGTTGTAGTAGTAGGTGTATCTGGTGTGACACTGTGTTGTAGCAGTAGGTGTATCTGGTGTGACACTGTGTTGTAGTAGTAGGTGTATCTGGTGTGACACTGTGTAGTAGTAGTAGTAGGTGTATTGTAGCAGTAGGTGTGTCTGGTGTGACACTGTGTTGTAGTAGTAGGTGTATCTGGTGTGACACTGTGTTGTAGTAGTAGGTGTATCTGGTGTGACACTGTGTTGTAGTAGTAGGTGTATCTGGTGTGACACTGTGTTGTAGTAGTAGGTGTATCTGGTGTGACACTGAGTTGTAGTAGTAGGTGTATCTGGTGTGACACTGTGTTGTAGTAGTAGGTGTATAGTAGCAGTAGGTGTGTCTGGTGTGACACTGTGTTGTAGCAGTAGGTGTATCTGGTGTGACACTGTGTTGTAGTAGTAGGTGTATCTGGTGTGACACTGTGTTGTAGTAGTAGGTGTATCTGGTGTGACACTGTGTTGTAGTAGTAGGTGTATCTGGTGTGACACTGTGTTGTAGTAGTAGGTGTATCTGGTGTGACACTGTGTTGTAGTAGTAGGTGTATCTGGTGTGACACTGTGTTGTAGTAGTAGGTGTATCTGGTGTGACACTGTGTTGTAGTAGTAGGTGTATCTGGTGTGACACTGTGTTGTAGTAGTAGGTGTATCTGGTGTGACACTGTGTTGTAGTAGTAGGTGTATCTGGTGTGACACTGTGTTGTAGTAGTAGGTGTATTGTAGCAGTAGGTGTGTCTGGTGCGACACTGTGTTGTAGCAGTAGGTGTATCTGGTGTGACACTGTGTTGTAGTAGTAGGTGTATCTGGTGTGACACTGTGTTGTAGTAGTAGGTGCATCTGGTGTGACACTGTGTTGTAGTAGTAGGTGTATCTGGTGTGACACTGTGTTGTAGTAGTAGGTGTATCTGGTGTGACACTGTGTTGTAGCAGTAGGTGTATCTGGTGTGAAACTGTGTTGTAGTAGTAGGTGTATCTGGTGTGACACTGTGTTGTAGTAGTAGGTGTATCTGGTGTGACACTGTGTTGTAGTAGTAGGTGTATCTGGTGTGACACTGTGTTGTAGTAGTAGGTGTATCTGGTGTGACACTGTGTTGTAGTAGTAGGTGTATTGTAGCAGTAGGTGTGTCTGGTGTGACACTGTGTTGTAGCAGTAGGTGTATCTGGTGTGACACTGTGTTGTATTAGTAGGTGTATCTGGTGTGACACTGTGTTGTAGTAGTAGGTGTATCTGGTGTGACACTGTGTTGTAGTAGTAGGTGTATCTGGTGTGACACTGTGTTGTAGTAGTAGGTGTATCTGGTGTGACACTGTGTTGTAGTAGTAGGTGTATCTGGTGTGACACTGTGTTGTAGTAGTATGTGTATTGTAGCAGTAGGTGTGTCTGGTGTGACACTGTGTTGTAGTAGTAGGTGTATCTGGTGTGACACTGTGTTGTAGTAGTAGGTGTATCTGGTGTGACACTGTGTTGTAGTAGTAGGTGTATCTGGTGTGACACTGTGTTGTAGTAGTAGGTGTATCTGGTGTGACACTGTGTTGTAGTAGTAGGTGTATCTGGTGTGACACTGTGTTGTAGTAGTAGGTGTATTGTAGCAGTAGGTGTGTCTGGTGTGACACTGTGTTGTAGCAGTAGGTGTATCTGGTGTGACACTGTGTTGTAGTAGTAGGTGTATCTGGTGTGACACTGTGTTGTAGTAGTAGGTGTATCTGGTGTGACACTGTGTTGTAGTAGTAGGTGTATCTGGTGTGACACTGTTTTGTAGTAGTAGGTGTATCTGGTGTGACACTGTGTTGTAGTAGTAGGTGTATCTGGTGTGACACTGTGTTGTAGTAGTAGGTATATTGTAGCAGTAGGTGTGTCTGGTGTGACACTGTGTTGTAGCAGTAGGTGTATCTGGTGTGACACTGTGTTGTAGTAGTAGGTGTATCTGGTGTGACACTGTGTTGTAGTAGTAGGTGTATCTGGTGTGACACTGTGTTGTAGTAGTAGGTGTATCTGGTGTGACACTGTGTTGTAGTAGTAGGTGTATCTGGTGTGACACTGTGTTGTAGTAGTAGGTGTATCTGGTGTGACACTGTGTTGTAGTAGTAGGTGTATCTGGTGTGACACTGTGTTGTAGTAGTAGGTGTATCTGGTGTGACACTGTGTTGTAGTAGTAGGTGTATCTGGTGTGACACTGTGTTGTAGTAGTAGGTGTATTGTAGCAGTAGGTGTGTCTGGTGTGACACTGTGTTGTAGCAGTAGGTGTATCTGGTGTGACACTGTGTTGTAGTAGTAGGTGTATCTGGTGTGACACTGTGTTGTAGTAGTAGGTGCATCTGGTGTGACACTGTGTTGTAGTAGTAGGTGTATCTGGTGTGACACTGTGTTGTAGTAGTAGGTGTATCTGGTCTGACACTGTGTTGTAGTAGTAGGTGTATCTGGTGTGACACTGTGTTGTAGTAGTAGGTGTATCTGGTGTGACACTGTGTTGTAGCAGTAGGTGTATCTGGTGTGACACTGTGTTGTAGTAGTAGGTGTATCTGGTGTGACACTGTGTTGTAGTAGTAGGTGTATCTGGTGTGACACTGTGTTGTAGTAGTAGGTGTATCTGGTGTGACACTGTGTTGTAGCAGTAGGTGTATCTGGTGTGACACTGTGTTGTAGTAGTAGGTGTATCTGGTGTGACACTGTGTAGTAGTAGTAGTAGGTGTATTGTAGCAGTAGGTGTGTCTGGTGTGACACTGTGTTGTAGTAGTAGGTGTATCTGGTGTGACACTGTGTTGTAGTAGTAGGTGTATCTGGTGTGACACTGTGTTGTAGTAGTAGGTGTATCTGGTGTGACACTGTGTTGTAGTAGTAGGTGTATCTGGTGTGACACTGTGTTGTAGTAGTAGGTGTATCTGGTGTGACACTGTGTTGTAGCAGTAGGTGTATCTGGTGTGACACTGTGTTGTAGTAGTAGGTGTATCTGGTGTGACACTGTGTAGTAGTAGTAGTAGTAGGTGTATTGTAGCAGTAGGTGTGTCTGGTGTGACACTGTGTTGTAGTAGTAGGTGTATCTGGTGTGACACTGTGTTGTAGTAGTAGGTGTATCTGGTGTGACACTGTGTTGTAGTAGTAGGTGTATCTGGTGTGACACTGTGTTGTAGTAGTAGGTGTATCTGGTGTGACACTGTGTTGTAGTAGTAGGTGTATCTGGTGTGACACTGTGTTGTAGTAGTAGGTGTATTGTAGCAGTAGGTGTGTCTGGTGTGACACTGTGTTGTAGCAGTAGGTGTATCTGGTGTGACACTGTGTTGTAGTAGTAGGTGTATCTGGTGTGACACTGTGTTGTAGTAGTAGGTGTATCTGGTGTGACACTGTGTTTTAGTAGTAGGTGTATCTGGTGTGACACTGTGTTGTAGTAGTAGGTGTATCTGGTGTGACACTGTGTTGTAGTAGTAGGTGTATCTTGTGTGACACTGTGTTGTAGTAGTAGGTGTATCTGGTGTGACACTGTGTTGTAGTAGTAGGTGTATCTGGTGTGACACTGTGTTGTAGTAGTAGGTGTATCTGGTGTGACACTGTGTTGTAGTAGTAGGTGTATCTGGTGTGACACTGTGTTGTAGTAGTAGGTGTATTGTAGCAGTAGGTGTGTCTGGTGCGACACTGTGTTGTAGCAGTAGGTGTATCTGGTGTGACACTGTGTTGTAGTAGTAGGTGTATCTGGTGTGACACTGTGTTGTAGTAGTAGGTGCATCTGGTGTGACACTGTGTTGTAGTAGTAGGTGTATCTGGTGTGACACTGTGTTGTAGTAGTAGGTGTATCTGGTGTGACACTGTGTTGTAGTAGTAGGTGTATCTGGTGTGACACTGTGTTGTAGTAGTAGGTGTATCTGGTGTGACACTGTGTTGTAGCAGTAGGTGTATCTGGTGTGACACTGTGTTGTAGTAGTAGGTGTATCTGGTTTGACACTGTGTTGTAGTAGTAGGTGTATCTGGTGTGACACTGTGTTGTAGTAGTAGGTGTATCTGGTGTGACACTGTGTTGTAGCAGTAGGTGTATCTGGTGTGACACTGTGTTGTAGTAGTAGGTGTATCTGGTGTGACACTGTGTTGTAGTAGTAGGTGTATCTGGTGTGACACTGTGTTGTAGTAGTAGGTGTATCTGGTGTGACACTGTGTTGTAGCAGTAGGTGTATCTGGTGTGACACTGTGTTGTAGTAGTAGGTGTATCTGGTGTGACACTGTGTTGTAGTAGTAGGTGTATCTGGTGTGACACTGTGTTGTAGTAGTAGGTGTATCTGGTGTGACACTGTGTTGTAGCAGTAGGTGTATCTGGTGTGACACTGTGTTGTAGTAGTAGGTGTATCTGGTGTGACACTGTGTTGTAGCAGTAGGTGTATCTGGTGTGACACTGTGTTGTAGTAGTAGGTGTATCTGGTGTGACACTGTGTTGTAGTAGTAGGTGTATCTGGTGTGACACTGTGTTGTAGTAGTAGGTGTATCTGGTGTGACACTGTGTTGTAGTAGTAGGTGTATCTGGTGTGACACTGTGTTGTAGTAGTAGGTGTATCTGGTGTGACACTGTGTTGTAGTAGTAGGTGTATCTGGTGTGACACTGTGTTGTAGTAGTAGGTGTATCTGGTGTGACACTGTGTTGTAGCAGTAGGTGTATCTGGTGTGACACTGTGTTGTAGTAGTAGGTGTATCTGGTGTGACACTGTGTTGTAGTAGTAGGTGTATCTGGTGTGACACTGTGTTGTAGTAGTAGGTGTATCTGGTGTGACACTGTGTTGTAGCAGTAGGTGTATCTGGTGTGACACTGTGTTGTAGTAGTAGGTGTATCTGGTGTGACACTGTGTAGTAGTAGTAGTAGGTGTATTGTAGCAGTAGTGTGTCTGGTGTGACACTGTGTTGTAGTAGTAGGTGTATCTGGTGTGACACTGTGTTGTAGTAGTAGGTGTATCTGGTGTGACACTGTGTTGTAGTAGTAGGTGTATCTGGTGTGACACTGTGTTGTAGTAGTAGGTGTATCTGGTGTGACACTGTGTTGTAGTAGTAGGTGTATCTGGTGTGACACTGTGTTGTAGTAGTAGGTGTATCTGGTGTGACACTGTGTTGTAGTAGTAGGTGTATCTGGTGTGACACTGTGTTGTAGTAGTAGGTGTATCTGGTGTGACACTGTGTTGTAGCAGTAGGTGTATCTGGTGTGACACTGTGTTGTAGTAGTAGGTGTATCTGGTGTGACACTGTGTTGTAGTAGTAGGTGTATCTGGTGTGACACTGTGTTGTAGTAGTAGGTGTATCTGGTGTGACACTGTGTTGTAGCAGTAGGTGTATCTGGTGTGACACTGTGTTGTAGTAGTAGGTGTATCTGGTGTGACACTGTGTAGTAGTAGTAGAGGTGTATTGTAGCAGTAGGTGTGTCTGGTGTGACACTGTGTTGTAGTAGTAGGTGTATCTGGTGTGACACTGTGTTGTAGTAGTAGGTCTATCTGGTGTGACACTGTGTTGTAGTAGTAGGTGTATCTGGTGTGACACTGTGTTGTAGTAGTAGGTGTATCTGGTGTGACACTGTGTTGTAGTAGTAGGTGTATCTGGTGTGACACTGTGTTGTAGTAGTAGGTGTATCTGGTGTGACACTGTGTTGTAGTAGTAGGTGTATTGTAGCAGTTTCTGGTGTGACACTGTGTTGTAGTAGTAGGTGTATCTGGTGTGACCCTGTGTTGTAGTAGTAGGTGTATCTGGTGTGACACTGTGTTGTAGTAGTAGGTGTATCTGGTGTGACACTGTGTTGTAGTAGTAGGTGTATCTGGTGTGACACTGTGTTGTAGTAGTAGGTGTATCTGGTGTGACACTGTGTTGTAGTAGTAGGTGTATTGTAGCAGTAGGTGTATCTGGTGTGACACTGTGTTGTAGCAGTAGGTGTATCTGGTGTGACACTGTGTTGTAGTAGTAGGTGTATCTGGTGTGACACTGTGTTGTAGTAGTAGGTGTATCTGGTGTGACACTGTGTTGTAGTAGTAGGTGTATCTGGTGTGACACTGTGTTGTAGTAGTAGGTGTATCTGGTGTGACACTGTGTTGTAGTAGTAGGTATATTGTAGCAGTAGGTGTGTCTGGTGTGACACTGTGTTGTAGCAGTAGGTGTATCTGGTGTGACACTGTGTTGTAGTAGTAGGTGTATCTGGTGTGACACTGTGTTGTAGTAGTAGGTGTATCTGGTGTGACACTGTGTTGTAGTAGTAGGTGTATCTGGTGTGACACTGTGTTGTAGTAGTAGGTGTATCTGGTGTGACACTGTGTTGTAGTAGTAGGTGTATCTGGTGTGACACTGTGTTGTAGTAGTAGGTGTATCTGGTGTGACACTGTGTTGTAGTAGTAGGTGTATCTGGTGTGACACTGTGTTGTAGTAGTAGGTGTATCTGGTGTGACACTGTGTTGTAGTAGTAGGTGTATTGTAGCAGTAGGTGTGTCTGGTGTGACACTGTGTTGTAGCAGTAGGTGTATCTGGTGTGACACTGTGTTGTAGTAGTAGGTGTATCTGGTGTGACACTGTGTTGTAGCAGTAGGTGTATCTGGTGTGACACTGTGTTGTAGTAGTAGGTGTATCTGGTGTGACACTGTGTTGTAGTAGTAGGTGTATCTGGTGTGACACTGTGTTGTAGTAGTAGGTGTATCTGGTGTGACACTGTGTTGTAGTAGTAGGTGTATCTGGTGTGACACTGTGTTGTAGTAGTAGGTGTATCTGGTGTGACACTGTGTTGTAGTAGTAGGTATATTGTAGCAGTAGGTGTGTCTGGTGTGACACTGTGTTGTAGCAGTAGGTGTATCTGGTGTGACACTGTGTTGTAGTAGTAGGTGTATCTGGTGTGACACTGTGTTGTAGTAGTAGGTGTATCTGGTGTGACACTGTGTTGTAGTAGTAGGTGTATCTGGTGTGACACTGTGTTGTAGTAGTAGGTGTATCTGGTGTGACACTGTGTTGTAGTAGTAGGTGTATCTGGTGTGACACTGTGTTGTAGTAGTAGGTGTATCTGGTGTGACACTGTGTTGTAGTAGTAGGTGTATCTGGTGTGACACTGTGTTGTAGTAGTAGGTGTATCTGGTGTGACACTGTGTTGTAGTAGTAGGTGTATTGTGTCTGGTGTGACACTGTGTTGTAGCAGTAGGTGTATCTGGTGTGACACTGTGTTGTAGTAGTAGGTGTATCTGGTGTGACACTGTGTTGTAGTAGTAGGTGTATCTGGTGTGACACTGTGTTGTAGTAGTAGGTGTATCTGGTGTGACACTGTGTTGTAGTAGTAGGTGTATCTGGTGTGACACTGTGTTGTAGTAGTAGGTGTATCTGGTGTGACACTGTGTTGTAGTAGTAGGTGTATCTGGTGTGACACTGTGTTGTAGCAGTAGGTGTATCTGGTGTGACACTGTGTTGTAGTAGTAGGTGTATCTGGTGTGACACTGTGTTGTAGTAGTAGGTGTATTGTAGCAGTAGGTGTATCTGGTGTGACACTGTGTTGTAGTAGTAGGTGTATCTGGTGTGACACTGTGTTGTAGTAGTAGGTGTATCTGGTGTGACACTGTGTTGTAGTAGTAGGTGTATCTGGTGTCGACACTGTGTTGTAGTAGTAGGTGTATCTGGTGTGACACTGTGTTGTAGTAGTAGGTGTATCTGGTGTGACACTGTGTTGTAGTAGTAGGTGTATCTGGTGTGACACTGTGTTGTAGTAGTAGGTGTATCTGGTGTGACACTGTGTTGTAGCAGTAGGTGTATCTGGTGTGACACTGTGTTGTAGTAGTAGGTGTATCTGGTGTGACACTGTGTTGTAGTAGTAGGTGTATCTGGTGTGACACTGTGTTGTAGTAGTAGGTGTATCTGGTGTGACACTGTGTTGTAGTAGTAGGTGTATCTGGTGTGACACTGTGTTGTAGTAGTAGGTGTATCTGGTGTGACACTGTGTTGTAGTAGTAGGTGTATTGTGCAGTAGGTGTGTCTGGTGTGACACTGTGTTGTAGTAGTAGGTGTATCTGGTGTGACACTGTGTTGTAGTAGTAGGTGTATCTGGTGTGACACTGTGTTGTAGTAGTAGGTGTATCTGGTGTGACACTGTGTTGTAGTAGTAGGTGTATCTGGTGTGACACTGTGTTGTAGTAGTAGGTGTATCTGGTGTGACACTGTGTTGTAGTAGTAGGTGTATCTGGTGTGACACTGTGTATGTAGTAGTAGGTGTATTGGCAGTAGGTGTGTCTGGTGTGACACTGTGTTGTAGCAGTAGGTGTATCTGGTGTGACACTGTGTTGTAGTAGTAGGTGTATCTGGTGTGACACTGTGTTGTAGTAGTAGGTGTATCTGGTGTGACACTGTGTTGTAGCAGTAGGTGTATCTGGTGTGACACTGTGTTGTAGTAGTAGGTGTATCTGGTGTGACACTGTGTTGTAGTAGTAGGTGTATCTGGTGTGACACTGTGTTGTAGTAGTAGGTGTATCTGGTGTGACACTGTGTTGTAGTAGTAGGTGTATCTGGTGTGACACTGTGTTGTAGTAGTAGGTGTATCTGGTGTGACACTGTGTTGTAGTAGTAGGTGTATGAGCAGTGGTGTGTCTGGTGTGACACTGTGTTGTAGCAGTAGGTGTATCTGGTGTGACACTGTGTTGTAGTAGTAGGTGTATCTGGTGTGACACTGTGTTGTAGTAGTAGGTGTATCTGGTGTGACACTGTGTTGTAGTAGTAGGTGTATCTGGTGTGACACTGTGTTGTAGTAGTAGGTGTATCTGGTGTGACACTGTGTTGTAGTAGTAGGTGTATCTGGTGTGACACTGTGTTGTAGTAGTAGGTGTATCTGGTGTGACACTGTGTTGTAGTAGTAGGTGTATCTGGTGTGACACTGTGTTGTAGTAGTAGGTGTATCTGGTGTGACACTGTGTTGTAGTAGTAGGTGTATCTGGTGTGACACTGTGTTGTAGTAGTAGGTGTATCTGGTGTGACACTGTGTTGTAGTAGTAGGTGTATCTGGTGTGACACTGTGTTGTAGTAGTAGGTGTATCTGGTGTGACACTGTGTTGTAGTAGTAGGTGTATCTGGTGTGACACTGTGTTGTAGTAGTAGGTGTATCTGGTGTGACACTGTGTTGTAGTAGTAGGTGTATCTGGTGTGACACTGTGTTGTAGTAGTAGGTGTATCTGGTGTGACACTGTGTTGTAGTAGTAGGTGTATCTGGTGTGACACTGTGTTGTAGTAGTAGGTGTATCTGGTGTGACACTGTGTTGTAGCAGTAGGTGTATCTGGTGTGACACTGTGTTGTAGTAGTAGGTGTATCTGGTGTGACACTGTGTTGTAGTAGTAGGTGTATCTGGTGTGACACTGTGTTGTAGTAGTAGGTGTATCTGGTGTGACACTGTGTTGTAGTAGTAGGTGTATCTGGTGTGACACTGTGTTGTAGTAGTAGGTGTATCTGGTGTGACACTGTGTTGTAGTAGTAGGTGTATCTGGTGTGACACTGTGTTGTAGTAGTAGGTGTATCTGGTGTGACACTGTGTTGTAGTAGTAGGTGTATCTGGTGTGACACTGTGTTGTAGTAGTAGGTGTATCTGGTGTGACACTGTGTTGTAGTAGTAGGTGTATCTGGTGTGACACTGTGTTGTAGTAGTAGGTGTATCTGGTGTGACACTGTGTTGTAGTAGTAGGTGTATCTGGTGTGACACTGTGTTGTAGTAGTAGGTGTATCTGGTGTGACACTGTGTTGTAGCAGTAGGTGTATCTGGTGTGACACTGTGTTGTAGTAGTAGGTGTATCTGGTGTGACACTGTGTTGTAGTAGTGATGTATCTGCGGTGTGTACACTGTGTTGTAGTAGTAGGTGTATCTGGTGTGACACTGTGTTGTAGTAGTAGGTGTATCTGGTGTGACACTGTGTTGTAGTAGTAGGTGTATCTGGTGTGACACTGTGTTGTAGTAGTAGGTGTATCTGGTGTGACACTGTGTTGTAGTAGTAGGTGTATCTGGTGTGACACTGTGTTGTAGTAGTAGGTGTATCTGGTGTGACACTGTGTTGTAGTAGTAGGTGTATCTGGTGTGACACTGTGTTGTAGTAGTAGGTGTATCTGGTGTGACACTGTGTTGTAGTAGTAGGTGTATCTGGTGTGACACTGTGTTGTAGTAGTAGGTGTATCTGGTGTGACACTGTGTTGTAGTAGTAGGTGTATCTGGTGTGACACTGTGTTGTAGTAGTAGGTGTATCTGGTGTGACACTGTGTTGTAGTAGTAGGTGTATCTGGTGTGACACTGTGTTGTAGTAGTAGGTGTATCTGGTGTGACACTGTGTTGTAGTAGTAGGTGTATCTGGTGTGACACTGTGTTGTAGTAGTAGGTGTATCTGGTGTGACACTGTGTTGTAGT
Organism: Coregonus clupeaformis; assembly: GCF_020615455.1. NCBI lineage: Eukaryota > Metazoa > Chordata > Actinopteri > Salmoniformes > Salmonidae > Coregonus > Coregonus clupeaformis. The sequence continues at coordinate 12,388 of NW_025535235.1, read as the reverse complement.
AGTAGGTGTATCTGGTGTGACACTGTGTTGTAGTAGTAGGTGTATCTGGTGTGACACTGTGTTGTAGTAGTAGGTGTATCTGGTGTGACACTGTGTTGTAGTAGTAGGTGTATCTGGTGTGACACTGTGTTGTAGCAGTAGGTGTATCTGGTGTGACACTGTGTTGTAGTAGTAGGTGTATCTGGTGTGACACTGTGTTGTAGTAGTAGGTGTATCTGGTGTGACACTGTGTTGTAGTAGTAGGTGTATCTGGTGTGACACTGTGTTGTAGTAGTAGGTGTATCTGGTGTGACACTGTGTTGTAGTAGTAGGTGTATCTGGTGTGACACTGTGTTGTAGTAGTAGGTGTATCTGGTGTGACACTGTGTTGTAGTAGTAGGTGTATCTGGTGTGACACTGTGTTGTAGTAGTAGGTGTATCTGGTGTGACACTGTGTTGTAGCAGTAGGTGTATCTGGTGTGACACTGTGTTGTAGTAGTAGGTGATCTGGTGTGACACTGTGTTGTAGCAGTAGGTGTATCTGGTGTGACACTGTGTTGTAGTAGTAGGTGTATCTGGTGTGACACTGTGTTGTAGTAGTAGGTGTATCTGGTGTGACACTGTGTTGTAGTAGTAGGTGTATCTGGTGTGACACTGTGTTGTAGTAGTAGGTGTATCTGGTGTGACACTGTGTTGTAGTAGTAGGTGTATCTGGTGTGACACTGTGTTGTAGTAGTAGGTGTATCTGGTGTGACACTGTGTTGTAGTAGTAGGTGTATCTGGTGTGACACTGTGTTGTAGCAGTAGGTGTATCTGGTGTGACACTGTGTTGTAGTAGTAGGTGTATCTGGTGTGACACTGTGTTGTAGTAGTAGGTGTATCTGGTGTGACACTGTGTTGTAGTAGTAGGTGTATCTGGTGTGACACTGTGTTGTAGCAGTAGGTGTATCTGGTGTGACACTGTGTTGTAGTAGTAGGTGTATCTGGTGTGACACTGTGTTGTAGCAGTAGGTGTATCTGGTGTGACACTGTGTTGTAGTAGTAGGTGTATCTGGTGTGACACTGTGTTGTAGTAGTAGGTGTATCTGGTGTGACACTGTGTTGTAGTAGTAGGTGTATCTGGTGTGACACTGTGTTGTAGTAGTAGGTGTATCTGGTGTGACACTGTGTTGTAGTAGTAGGTGTATCTGGTGTGACACTGTGTTGTAGTAGTAGGTGTATCTGGTGTGACACTGTGTTGTAGTAGTAGGTGTATCTGGTGTGACACTGTGTTGTAGCAGTAGGTGTATCTGGTGTGACACTGTGTTGTAGTAGTAGGTGTATCTGGTGTGACACTGTGTTGTAGTAGTAGGTGTATCTGGTGTGACACTGTGTTGTAGTAGTAGGTGTATCTGGTGTGACACTGTGTTGTAGTAGTAGGTGTATCTGGTGTGACACTGTGTTGTAGTAGTAGGTGTATTCTGGTGTGACACTGTGTTGTAGTAGCATGTATCTGGTGTACACTGTGTTGTAGCAGTAGGTGTATCTGGTGTGACACTGTGTTGTAGTAGTAGGTGTATCTGGTGTGACACTGTGTTGTAGCAGTAGGTGTATCTGGTGTGACACTGTGTTGTAGTAGTAGGTGTATCTGGTGTGACACTGTGTTGTAGTAGTAGGTGTATCTGGTGTGACACTGTGTTGTAGTAGTAGGTGTATCTGGTGTGACACTGTGTTGTAGTAGTAGGTGTATCTGGTGTGACACTGTGTTGTAGTAGTAGGTGTATCTGGTGTGACACTGTGTTGTAGCAGTAGGTGTATCTGGTGTGACACTGTGTTGTAGTAGTAGGTGTATCTGGTGTGACACTGTGTTGTAGTAGTAGGTGTATCTGGTGTGACACTGTGTTGTAGTAGTAGGTGTATCTGGTGTGACACTGTGTTGTAGTAGTAGGTGTATCTGGTGTGACACTGTGTTGTAGTAGTAGGTGTATCTGGTGTGACACTGTGTTGTAGTGTAGTGTATTGTAGCAGTAGGTGTATCTGGTGTGACACTGTGTTGTAGTAGTAGGTGTATCTGGTGTGACACTGTGTTGTAGTAGTAGGTGTATCTGGTGTGACACTGTGTTGTAGTAGTAGGTGTATCTGGTGTGACACTGTGTTGTAGTAGTAGGTGTATCTGGTGTGACACTGTGTTGTAGTAGTAGGTGTATCTGGTGTGACACTGTGTTGTAGTAGTAGGTGTATCTGGTGTGACACTGTGTTGTAGTAGTAGGTGTATCTGGTGTGACACTGTGTTGTAGTAGTAGGTGTATCTGGTGTGACACTGTGTTGTAGTAGTAGGTGTATCTGGTGTGACACTGTGTTGTAGTAGTAGAGTGTATCTGGTGTGACACTGTGTTGTAGTAGTAGGTGTATCTGGTGTGACACTGTGTTGTAGTAGTAGGTGTATCTGGTGTGACACTGTGTTGTAGTAGTAGGTGTATCTGGTGTGACACTGTGTTGTAGTAGTAGGTGTATCTGGTGTGACACTGTGTTGTAGTAGTAGGTGTATCTGGTGTGACACTGTGTTGTAGTAGTAGGTGTATCTGGTGTGACACTGTGTTGTAGTAGTAGGTGTATCTGGTGTGACACTGTGTTGTAGTAGTAGGTGTATCTGGTGTGACACTGTGTTGTAGTAGTAGGTGTATCTGGTGTGACACTGTGTTGTAGGTGTATCTGGTGTGACACTGTGTTGTAGTAGTAGGTGTATCTGGTGTGACACTGTGTTGTAGTAGTAGGTGTATCTGGTGTGACACTGTGTTGTAGTAGTAGGTGTATCTGGTGTGACACTGTGTTGTAGTAGTAGGTGTATCTGGTGTGACCCTGTGTTGTAGTAGTAGGTGTATCTGGTGTGACACTGTGTTGTAGTAGTAGGTGTATCTGGTGTGACACTGTGTTGTAGCAGTAGGTGTATCTGGTGTGACACTGTGTTGTAGCAGTAGGTGTATCTGGTGTGACACTGTGTTGTAGTAGTAGGTGTATCTGGTGTGACACTGTGTTGTAGTAGTAGGTGTATCTGGTGTGACACTGTGTTGTAGTAGTAGGTGTATCTGGTGTGACACTGTGTTGTAGTAGTAGGTGTATCTGGTGTGACACTGTGTTGTAGTAGTAGGTGTATCTGGTGTGACACTGTGTAGTAGTAGTAGTAGGTGTATCTGGTGTGACACTGTGTTGTAGTAGTAGGTGTATCTGGTGTGACACTGTGTTGTAGTAGTAGGTGTATCTGGTGTGACACTGTGTTGTAGTAGTAGGTGTATCTGGTGTGACACTGTGTTGTAGTAGTAGGTGTATCTGGTGTGACACTCGTGTTGTAGTAGTAGGTGTATCTGGTGTGACACTGTGTTGTAGTAGTAGGTGTATCTGGTGTGACACTGTGTTGTAGTAGTAGGTGTATCTGGTGTGACACTGTGTTGTAGTAGTAGGTGTATCTGGTGTGACACTGTGTTGTAGCAGTAGGTGTATCTGGTGTGACACTGTGTTGTAGCAGTAGGTGTATCTGGTGTGACACTGTGTTGTAGTAGTAGGTGTATCTGGTGTGACACTGTGTTGTAGTAGTAGGTGTATCTGGTGTGACACCGTGTTGTAGCAGTCGACACCGTGCAGTAGCAGGTGATCTGACACCTGCGTAGTAGCAGTAGAGGTGTATTTAGCAGGTGTGTCTGGTGTGACACTGTGTTGTAGTAGTAGGTGTATCTGGTGTGACACTGTGTTGTAGTAGTAGGTGTATCTGGTGTGACACTGTGTTGTAGTAGTAGGTGTATCTGGTGTGACACTGTGTTGTAGTCAGGGACGGCTTGTTCAATAGGGCGATATGGGCGACGCACTGCCAAACGGGAAAAGGAAGGGATTTTTTTTCTAATCAATTATATCACGGCAACAGCAGTTATCAGTGTTCACGTCTGATCTGCCAGCCACTAAATGTCAAATCAGGCTAAAGTCGTGCTTCAAATGGCCCCGCCCGTTTTTTGGGCGATTTCAGTAAGGTTGAAAATCGCCCAGAAGTCTCTCATAGCCTGTCATGTAAAATCTATTTTTTTCACATTTCAAAGCTTTCAATACATTCTCTATGGGTGTCTGTGGGCATGCACTTACGCGCTTTCATCATACGTGACGTAACGTTGAACGTAACTAAGACAATGGCGGCTAGCAGCGTCTATGTTGCGACCTGCAGTGTGGCGTTATTTTATGTTTTTAATTTGTAGACTTAGTTTACAAACATTCTGCAAACATTCTGCTTTGGACTGATCTTCGGTTTTGGACTGATCTTGTTGATCGTGTACATACCCGCTACGAACGGACTAAATAATGAAAACGCTGCTGGCAGCGGAATCCCAATACAGCTGGGAGACTTGGCTGGATGACAGAGTCCCGGACAGAGAGGTGGAGCCGGCCGGCTTCACCCTGGTCAGAGCGGACCGCGATCCTGGTAAGAGAGCGACTCTGTACCCCGACATTGAACTGCTTTCTGTGTCATTGAACCTTACTATTGTTGATAAAACAAGTTTACTGGAGAACGGAGACCAAGTAGAGACTTTTGGACAAGGTGGATAATTGTATAATATAAGGCAGTTTATTCAGAGGTAAAGATATCTGGAATCGCGTGCACGGACCCGTTCCGTCAAACTCGTAGGGAGTTTATCAGAAGAGCCCCTAAACATTGTGTGCTGACATTTTATACAATAAAATGAAGTAGGTTGAATCTAGTAGTTCTGATCTTCTGATTGGTCCTGATGAGTTGGGCGAGGTCACCTCCAGGCTAGTGTCACTGTTGCATTGGCTCTGAGTCGGGTTCTCTGTCTTCAGATGTTCAGCCTAAGAGAAGAGGATTTGTGTGTGTGTGTGTGTGTTTGTTATCAGTGTGTGTGTGTGTGTGTGTGTGTGTGTTTGTTATCAG
>NW_025535235.1:0-5000 GCF_020615455.1 Coregonus clupeaformis | reverse complement strand
GTGTTGTAGTAGTAGGTGTATCTGGTGTGACACTGTGTTGTAGTAGTAGGTGTATCTGGTGTGACACTGTGTTGTAGTAGTAGGTGTATCTGGTGTGACACTGTGTTGTAGTAGTAGGTGTATCTGGTGTGACACTGTGTTGTAGTAGTAGGTGTATCTGGTGTGACACTGTGTTGTAGTAGTAGGTGTATCTGGTGTGACACTGTGTTGTAGTAGTAGGTGTATCTGGTGTGACACTGTGTTGTAGTAGTAGGTGTATCTGGTGTGACACTGTGTTGTAGTAGTAGGTGTATCTGGTGTGACACTGTGTTGTAGCAGTAGGTGTATCTGGTGTGACACTGTGTTGTAGTAGTAGGTGTATCTGGTGTGACACTGTGTTGTAGCAGTAGGTGTATCTGGTGTGACACTGTGTTGTAGTAGTAGGTGTATCTGGTGTGACACTGTGTTGTAGTAGAAGGTGTATCTGGTGTGACACTGTGTTGTAGTAGTAGGTGTATCTGGTGTGACACTGTGTTGTAGTAGTAGGTGTATCTGGTGTGACACTGTGTTGTAGTAGTAGGTGTATCTGGTGTGACACTGTGTTGTAGTAGTAGGTGTATCTGGTGTGACACTGTGTTGTAGTAGTAGGTGTATCTGGTGTGACACTGTGTTGTAGCAGTAGGTGTATCTGGTGTGACACTGTGTTGTAGTAGTAGGTGTATCTGGTGTGACACTGTGTTGTAGTAGTAGGTGTATCTGGTGTGACACTGTGTTGTAGTAGTAGGTGTATCTGGTGTGACACTGTGTTGTAGCAGTAGGTGTATCTGGTGTGACACTGTGTTGTAGTAGTAGGTGTATCTGGTGTGACACTGTGTAGTAGTAGTAGTAGGTGTATTGTAGCAGTAGGTGTGTCTGGTGTGACACTGTGTTGTAGTAGTAGGTGTATCTGGTGTGACACTGTGTTGTAGTAGTAGGTGTATCTGGTGTGACACTGTGTTGTAGTAGTAGGTGTATCTGGTGTGACACTGTGTTGTAGTAGTAGGTGTATCTGGTGTGACACTGTGTTGTAGTAGTAGGTGTATCTGGTGTGACACTGTGTTGTAGTAGTGGTGTATCTGGTGTGACACTCTGTTGTAGTAGTAGGTGTATCTGGTGTGACACTGTGTTGTAGCAGTAGGTGTATCTGGTGTGACACTGTGTTGTAGCAGTAGGTGTATCTGGTGTGACACTGTGTTGTAGTAGTAGGTGTATCTGGTGTGACACTGTGTTGTAGTAGTAGGTGTATCTGGTGTGACACTGTGTTGTAGTAGTAGGTGTATCTGGTGTGACACTGTGTTGTAGCAGTAGGTGTATCTGGTGTGACACTGTGTTGTAGTAGTAGGTGTATCTGGTGTGACTCTGTGTAGTAGTAGTAGTAGGTGTATTGTAGCAGTAGGTGTGTCTGGTGTGACACTGTGTTGTAGTAGTAGGTGTATCTGGTGTGACACTGTGTTGTAGTAGTAGGTGTATCTGGTGTGACACTGTGTTGTAGTAGTAGGTGTATCTGGTGTGACACTGTGTTGTAGTAGTAGGTGTATCTGGTGTGACACTGTGTTGTAGCAGTAGGTGTATCTGGTGTGACACTGTGTTGTAGTAGTAGGTGTATCTGGTGTGACACTGTGTTGTAGTAGTAGGTGTATCTGGTGTGACACTGTGTTGTAGTAGTAGGTGTATCTGGTGTGACACTGTGTTGTAGCAGTAGGTGTATCTGGTGTGACACTGTGTTGTAGTAGTAGGTGTATCTGGTGTGACACTGTGTTGTAGTAGTAGGTGTATCTGGTGTGACACTGTGTTGTAGTAGTAGGTGTATCTGGTGTGACACTGTGTTGTAGTAGTAGGTGTATCTGGTGTGACACTGTGTTGTAGCAGTAGGTGTATCTGGTGTGACACTGTGTTGTAGTAGTAGGTGTATCTGGTGTGACACTGTGTTGTAGTAGTAGGTGTATCTGGTGTGACACTGTGTTGTAGTAGTAGGTGTATCTGGTGTGACACTGTGTTGTAGCAGTAGGTGTATCTGGTGTGACACTGTGTTGTAGTAGTAGGTGTATCTGGTGTGACACTGTGTTGTAGCAGCAGGTGTATCTGGTGTGACACTGTGTTGTAGTAGTAGGTGTATCTGGTGTGACACTGTGTTGTAGTAGAAGGTGTATCTGGTGTGACACTGTGTTGTAGTAGTAGGTGTATCTGGTGTGACACTGTGTTGTAGTAGTAGGTGTATCTGGTGTGACACTGTGTTGTAGTAGTAGGTGTATCTGGTGTGACACTGTGTTGTAGTAGTAGGTGTATCTGGTGTGACACTGTGTTGTAGTAGTAGGTGTATCTGGTGTGACACTGTGTTGTAGCAGTAGGTGTATCTGGTGTGACACTGTGTTGTAGTAGTAGGTGTATCTGGTGTGACACTGTGTTGTAGTAGTAGGTGTATCTGGTGTGACACTGTGTTGTAGTAGTAGGTGTGTCCGGTGTGACACTGTGTTGTAGCAGTAGGTGTATCTGGTGTGACACTGTGTTGTAGTAGTAGGTGTATCTGGTGTGACACTGTGTAGTAGTAGTAGTAGGTGTATTGTAGCAGTAGGTGTGTCTGGTGTGACACTGTGTTGTAGTAGTAGGTGTATCTGGTGTGACACTGTGTTGTAGTAGTAGGTGTATCTGGTGTGACACTGTGTTGTAGTAGTAGGTGTATCTGGTGTGACACTGTGTTGTAGTAGTAGGTGTATCTGGTGTGACACTGTGTTGTAGTAGTAGGTGTATCTGGTGTGACACTGTGTTGTAGTAGTAGGTGTATCTGGTGTGACACTGTGTTGTAGTAGTAGGTGTATCTGGTGTGACACTGTGTTGTAGTAGTAGGTGTATCTGGTGTGACACTGTGTTGTAGCAGTAGGTGTATCTGGTGTGACACTGTGTTGTAGTAGTAGGTGTATCTGGTGTGACACTGTGTTGTAGTAGTAGGTGTATCTGGTGTGACACTGTGTTGTAGTAGTAGGTGTATCTGGTGTGACACTGTGTTGTAGCAGTAGGTGTATCTGGTGTGACACTGTGTTGTAGTAGTAGGTGTATCTGGTGTGACACTGTGTAGTAGTAGTAGTAGGTGTATTGTAGCAGTAGGTGTGTCTGGTGTGACACTGTGTTGTAGTAGTAGGTGTATCTGGTGTGACACTGTGTTGTAGTAGTAGGTGTATCTGGTGTGACACTGTGTTGTAGTAGTAGGTGTATCTGGTGTGACACTGTGTTGTAGTCAGGGACGGCTTGTTCAATAGGGCGATATGGGCGACGCACTGCCAAACGGGAAAAGGAAGGGATTTTTTTTCTAATCAATTATATCACGGCAACAGCAGTTATCAGTGTTCACGTCTGATCTGCCAGCCACTAAATGTCAAATCAGGCTAAAGTCGTGCTTCAAATGGCCTTCGCCCGTTTTTGGGCGATTTCAGTAAGGTTGAAAATCGCCCAGAAGTCTCTCATAGCCTGTCATGTAAAATCTATTTTTTTCACATTTCCAAAGCTTTCAATACATTCTCTATGGGTGTCTGTGGGCATGCACTTACGCGCTTTCGTCATACGTGACGTAACGTTGAACGTAACTAAGACAATGGCGGCTAGCAGCGTCTATGTTGCGACCTGCAGTGTGGCGTTATTTTATGTTTTTAATTTGTAGACTTAGTTTACAAACATTCTGCAAACATTCTGCTTTGGACTGATCTTCGGTTTTGGACTGATCTTGTTGATCGTGGTACATACCCGCTACGAACGGACTAAATAATGAAAACGCTGCTGGCAGCGGAATCCCAATACAGCTGGGAGACTTGGCTGGATGACAGAGTCCCGGACAGAGAGGTGGAGCCGGCCGGCTTCACCCTGGTCAGAGCGGACCGCGATCCTGGTAAGAGAGCGACTCTGTACCCCGACATTCGAACTGCTTTCTGTGTCATTGAACCTTACTATTGTTGATAAAACAAGTTTACTGGAGAACGGAGACCAAGTAGAGACTTTTGGACAAGGTGGATAATTGTATAATATAAGGCAGTTTATTCAGAGGTAAAGATATCTGGAATCGCGTGCACGGACCCGTTCGTCAAACTCGTAGGGAGTTTATCAGAAGAGCCCCTAAACATTGTGTGCTGACATTTTATACAATAAAATGAAGTAGGTTGAATCTAGTAGTTCTGATCTTCTGATTGGTCCTGATGAGTTGGGCGAGGTCACCTCCAGGCTAGTGTCACTGTTGCATTGGCTCTGAGTCGGGTTCTCTGTCTTCAGATGTTCAGCCTAAGAGAAGAGGATTTGTGTGTGTGTGTGTGTGTTTGTTATCAGTGTGTGTGTGTGTGTGTGTGTGTGTGTTTGTTATCAGTGATGATGTGTGTGTGTGTGTGTGTGTGTGTTTATCAGTGATGATGTGTGTGTGTGTGTGTGTGTGGGTGGGTGTGTGTGTGTGTGTGTGTCCTCAGGGCAAGAACTCGTGAGTTGGAAGAACTGAGAGACCTATGGCGTGGGTGTTATCCTTAGCCACCTGCTGACAAGGCTGACAAGATAGGACTCTTGTTCATTGTATTGAATACAAAGGCCCAACACAAAATGGGTCATGCACAAGATTTTAGTCAGACCAAGCTATAACATTATATATTTACTACGACAGTACATTCAACCAAAAGCTAATATAACAAAGGCATCAGAGATTATTTATAATCTGTCACAGAAACTGGAATCCATCTCCCCAGATCAGTCAATAAATGCTTCTGGTATTGACTTATATGCTGCCCTGTCTTCATGTTGTTGCTGGACATATCTTTTTTTAAAATGTGTGTAGGTCACCTAAATCATCAGAAAAATTGCCCCTCCTGGAGAATTTTTTCAGGAGCCGCCACTGGTTGTAGTAGTAGGTGTATCTGGTGTGACACTGAGTTGTAGTAGTAGGTGTATCTGGTGTAACACTATGTTGTAGTAGTAGGTGTATCTGGTGTGACACTGTGTTGTAGTAGTAGGTGTAT
>NW_025535234.1:0-110628 GCF_020615455.1 Coregonus clupeaformis | reverse complement strand
AGACAGTGCAGCAACACAAGGCCATGTCCCATGTCTCTAACATATTTAGACAGTGCAGCAACACAAGGCCATGTCCCATGTCTCTAACATATTTAGACAGTGCAGCAACACAAGGCCATGTCCCATGTCTCTAACATATTTAGACAGTGCAGCAACACAAGGCCATGTCCCATGTCTCTAACGTATTTAGACAGTGCAGCAACACAAGGCCATGTCCCATGTCTCTAACATATTTAGACAGTGCAGCAACACAAGGCCATGTCCCATGTCTCTAACATATTTAGACAGTGCAGCAACACAAGGCCATGTCCCATGTCTCTAACATATTTAGACAGTGCAGCAACACAAGGCCATGTCCCGTGTCTCTAACATATTTAGACAGTGCAGCAACACAAGGCCATGTCCCATGTCTCTAACATATTTAGACAGTGCAGCAACACAAGGCCATGTCCCATGTCTCTAACATATTTAGACAGTGCAGCAACACAAGGCCATGTCCCATGTCTCTAACATATTTAGACAGTGCAGCAACACAAGGCCATGTCCCATGTCTCGAACATATTTAGACAGTGCAGCAACACAAGGCCATGTCCCATGTCTCGAACATATTTTTAATTAATTAAAATTCGCTATTTGTTGTCTTTCAATCTGTTATTTTGTAAACATGATAAAGGATCATTGTTGCATCCTAAGATGCTGGGTTCTTTTACTGAAGACTCCGAAGCGTACTTATAATAAACTGAACAGATTTATTTCATGTTCTCCTTAACACATTCCAGTGGACCACTCTCTACAGCGTCTTCAGCCCAACCAATACATCATTGAACTTTTACCGCCCTTGCATCTCGTAATCCAATCACTTCAATGCAAGAATGGAAAACCCAATGTCATTTGTTAATTCAAATAAACTCCTGCATACAAATCCCATTGGCTATTTGCAACCATTTTAAATCTAAACTCATTAACACATAATACATTTCTCAATACACCACACTCCTCCCCAGGAAATTCTCACTTCCTCTGAAAACATCCTCGACGAACATCATGAGTTTTCCAAAACAGTCTTTCACTTCTCAACTCATATCCAACCTGTTTACAGATCCAATCGGTCCGGAGGCCTTCTGACCCTTTTTGGCCTCTCATGATGCTCTGGACCCTCAGGCTCACGGCCTGGAACAATCTGTGTGTCTGTATTGGTGCCCGTCCCAGTCGTAGTGTCCAAGTCCCAATCAGAGATGTTCCACTCTGACACATTCAGCTCTTCTCTTTCATTGGGTTGCATCATCATTTGATCCACGTGCTTCTTACACAGTTTTTCCCTCAGTCTGCACTAAGTAGGTTACAGGACCAAGTAGCCTTTTCACAACCCCGGGTCTCCATTTCTCTCTCTCTCTCCTCCCCGGTAATCTGGGACAAGCACTGTTTGTTCCGACTGTAAAAAACGAAGACTCTTGCCCAACCCCTTGTCCTGTATCTTAGACTGCATGTCAGCTGAAAAGCTGGGTTTAACCAGTGATAACCTTGTATGTCTGAGTCTAACATGGGCCATCTCCTTACCATGTCTTCTATGTCTGAGTCTAACCTGGGCCATCTCCTTACCATGTCTTCTATGTCTGAGTCTATCCTGGGCCATCTCCTTACCATGTCTTCTATGTCTGAGTCTAACCTGGGCCATCTCCTTACTATGTCTTCTATGTCTGAGTCTAACCTGGGCCATCTCCTTACCATGTCTTCTATGTCTGAGTCTATCCTGGGCCATCTCCTTACCATGTCTTCTTTGTCTGAGTCTAACCTGGGCCATCTCCTTACTATGTCTTCTATGTCTGAGTCTAACCTGGGCCATCTCCTTACCATGTCTTCTATGTCTGAGTCTAACCTGGGCCATCTCCTTACCATGTCTTCAATGTCTGAGTCTAACCTGGGCCATCTCCTTACCATGTCTTCTATGTCTGAGTCTAACCTGGGCCATCTCCTTACCATGTCTTCTATGTCTGAGTCTAACCTGGGCCATCTCCTTACCATGTCTTCTATGTCTGAGTCTAACCTGGGCCATCTCCTTACCATGTCTTCTATGTCTGAGTCTAACCTGGGCCATCTCCTTACCATGTCTTCAATGTCTGAGTCTAACATGGGCCATCTCCTTACCATGTCTTCTATGTCTGAGTCTAACCTGGGCCATCTCCTTACCATGTCTTCAATGTCTGAGTCTAACCTGGGCCATCTCCTTACCATGTCTTCTATGTCTGAGTCTAACCTGGGCCATCTCCTTACCATGTCTTCTATGTCTGAGTCTAACCTGGGCCATCTCCTTACCATGTCTTCTATGTCTGAGTCTAACCTGGGCCATCTCCTTACCATGTCTTCTATGTCTGAGTCTAACCTGGGCCATCTCCTTACCATGTCTTCAATGTCTGAGTCTAACATGGGCCATCTCCTTACCATGTCTTCTATGTCTGAGTCTAACCTGGGCCATCTCCTTACCATGTCTTCAATGTCTGAGTCTAACCTGGGCCATCTCCTTACCATGTATTCTATGTCTGAGTCTAACCTGGGCCATCTCCTTACCATGTCTTCTATGTCTGAGTCTAACATGGGCCATCTCCTTACCATGTCTTCTATGTCTGAGTCTAACCTGGGCCATCTCTTTACCATGTCTTCAATGTCTGAGTCTAACCTGGGCCATCTCCTTACCATGTCTTCTATGTTTGAGTCTAACCTGGGCCATCTCCTTACCATGTCTTCAATGTCTGAGTCTAACCTGGGCCACTAAAAGTGTCTCCTTGCCAGAGCTTCCATTTGAACCATGCTCCAGTGGTTTTCATGTAGCTCCTTCAGTAGGTTCCTCTGTAGAGTAGCCGGCTCCACCGCTCTCATACCCCATAACACACAATCACTGTCTACAGTGAGCTCATCCCTTCTCACCCAATCAGGCTTTAGTTCAGGATCAGTAACGTGGTTAGGTCACCCTGTAAGTGGGAAGTGCTTCACTTTAGCCAAACCCTTGGCCTTGGTAGTTTCCCTGGCTGTGTCCTTAGCTACAATGGGAAGTACATCTACAAATGACCCTGGATAGTTTGGATTGCTCTGAAAGGGGAAGTACATCTACAAATGACACTGGATAGTTTGGATTGCTCTGAAATGGGAAGTACATCTACAAATGACACTGGATAGTTTGGATTGCTCTAACACTGGATAGTTTGGATTGCTCTGAAATGGGAAGTACATCTAAAAATGACACTGGATAGTTTGGATTGCTCTAACACTGGATAGTTTGGATTGCTCTGAAATGGGAAGTACATCTACAAATGACACTGGATAGTTTGACACTGGATAGCATGCAGCTGAGAGGACTTGTATTGTATGTCATACTGATATGCAGCTGAGAGGACTTGTATTGTATGTCATACTGATATGCAGCTGAGAGGTCTTGTATTGTATGTCATACTGATATGATGCTGAGAGGACTTGTATTGTATGTCATTCTGATATGCAGCTGAGAGGACTTGTATTGTATGTCAGACTGATATGAGGCTGAGAGGACTTGTATTGTATGTCATACTGATATGCAGCTGAGAGGCCTTGTATTGTATGTCATTCTGATATGAGGCTGAGAGGACTTGTATTGTATGTCATTCTGATATGCTGCTGAGAGGACTTGTATTGTATGTCATACTGATATGCTGCTGAGAGGACTTGTATTGTATGTCATTCTGATATGCAGCTGAGAGGACTTGTATTGTATGTCATACTGATATGCTGCTGAGAGGACTTGTATTGTATGTCATACTGATATGCTGCTGAGAGGACTTGTATTGTATGTCATACTGATATGCTGCTGAGAGGACTTGTATTGTATGTCATACTGATATGCAGCTGAGAGGACTTGTATTGTATGTCATACTGATATGCAGCTGAGAGGACTTGTATTGTATGTCATTCTGATATGCTGCTGAGAGGACTTGTATTGTATGTCATTCTGATATGCTGCTGAGAGGACTTGTATTGTATGTCATTCTGATATGCTGCTGAGAGGCCTTGTATTGTATGTCATTCTGATATGCAGCTGAGAGGACTTGTATTGTATGTCATTCTGATATGCTGCTGAGAGGTCTTGTATTGTATGTCATTCTGATATGCTGCTGAGAGGTCTTGTATTGTATGTCATACTGATATGCTGCTGAGAGGTCTTGTATTGTATGTCATTCTGATATGCAGCTAGTATTAACGCCCTCCTCTGGAGTCGGGCTCCTGCTGGAGCTGGGTCGTCTGTTGTTGGTCCTAGTATTTTAACAAGAGGCTGATGGTCTGTCAATGTAAACTTACCACCATATAGGTAGTCATGGAACTTCATTACCCCAAATATGATCCCTAGGGCCTCCTCCTCTATTGGGGCATACTTCACCTCTGTCTTCTCTATTGGGGCATACTTCACCTCTGTCTTCTCTATTGGGGCATACTTCACCTCTGTCTTCTCTATTGGGGCATACTTCACCTCTGTCTTCTCTATTTTGGGCATACTTCACCTCTGTCTTCTCTATTGGGGCATACTTCACCTCTGTCTTCTCTATTGGGGCATACTTCACCTCTGTCTTCTCTATTGGGGCATACTTCACCTCTGTCTTCTCTATTGGGGCATACTTCACCTCTGTCTTCTCTATTTGGGCATACTTCACCTCTGTCTTCTCTATTGGGGCATACTTCACCTCTGTCTTCTCTATTGGGGCATACTTCACCTCTGTCTTCTCTATTGGGGCATACTTCACCTCTGTCTTCTCTATTGGGGCATACTTCACCTCTGTCTTCTCTATTGGGGCATACTTCAGCTCTGTCTTCTCTATTTGGGCATACTTCACCTCTGTCTTCTCTATTTTGGGCATACTTCACCTCTGTCTTCTCTATTTGGGCATACTTCACCTCTTCTCTATTTCCGGCATACTTCACCTCTGTCTTCTCTATTTGGGCATACTTCACCTCTGTCTTCTCTATTTTGGGCATACTTCACCTCTGTCTTCTCTATTTGGGCATACTTCACCTCTTCTCTATTTCGGCATACTTCACCTCTGTCTTCTCTATTTGGGCATACTTCACCTCTGTCTTCTCTATTGGGGCATACTTCACCTCTGTCTTCTCTATTGGGGCATACTTCACCTCTGTCTTCTCTATTTGGGCATACTTCACCTCTGTCTTCTCTATTGGGGCATACTTCACCTCTGTCTTCTCTATTTGGGCATACTTCACCTCTGTCTTCTCTATTGGGGCATACTTCACCTCTGTCTTCTCTATTGGGGCATACTTCACCTCTGTCTTCTCTATTGGGGCATACTTCACCTCTGTCTTCTCTATTTGAGTGTGGGTGAAGCATATGCAATAGGCCTCTCACTACCGTGGGGCATTGTATGTGAGATGACAGCACCCCCCATATGGTGAGGCATCACAAGCCAATATTACTGGCATGTGAGGGTCGTAGTGCACTAACACTGAGGAGGAAGACAGCTGCGTCTTCGTTGTTTCAAATGCCTGCTGACATTGTTCTGACCCCACCCAAGGTCTATCTCTCTGGAAGAGCTCTGTCACAGGTTTGATGAGAGTAGAGAGATTCTCCATAAACTTCCCGTTTTACTCTTAACCCAGGCTCTTGCAGTCTCTGTAACACTGCTGCTTCTACGTTCTGGAAGTGGTCCTCTGCCGATTTCCCTGTGATAAGAATGTGATCCAGAAAGCACCCAACCCCAGGTCAACCCTGTAAGACCTGGTCCATAATACGTTGGAATATAGCTGGAGCGCTTGATACTCCATAAGGCAGTCTATTCATCTGGTAGAAACCCTTGTTTATAGTCAGGAAATGCTTTGACTCTTGATCTACCTCCACTTGCTGGTAGTTCCTGTGTAAGGTCTAACTTTGTGAACTGTTTACCCCCGGCTAGAGTAGCAAACAAGTCCTGGGTCTTTGGTAAGGGGTACTGGTCCATATCCACCCATGCATTTACAGTCACCTTGTAATCATGACATATTCTGACACCCCCGTTTGTCTTTGGAAGGCAAACTATAGGTGCTGCCCATTCACTATATTCTAATGGTGTGATCCCTCCTTGTTTTTTCTATCTCTGTAAGCTGTTTGTCTACTGCCTCTCTGAGTGCATAAGGTCTAGCCTTATAAAACATTGGAACAGCTTTCTCTGACACTTGAATGTTGGCTTTAACTCCCTTTACCACACCCATTTCACCACTAAACACCTTTAACTCCCTTTACCACACCCATTTCACCACTAAACACCTTTAACTCCCTTTACCACACCCATTTCACCACTAAACACCTCAGCATATTTATCGCCCAGCTGTGCAACTGGGTCTGACACATGGTTCACTCTTGACCAATCTAATTTTAGGTGCTGAATCCAGTTTGTCCCCATTATCGTAGGACCCCTTCCCTTTTGACACTAATAGGGGTAGTGGTAACACCTGAGCACCACATTTCACTTTAACCTCCAGCTTTCCCAATAACTGAATAGGCTGAGCTGAGTAAGTTCTCAAAACAACATCACATGGTTGCAGTTTATGCTTCTTAAATATGCTGTTGTACAGCTTCGCTGAGATAAAACATGATGTGATACTCTCAACTTCTCTTTTACCAGAACCGAGAAGTTTCCGAGAGGAGACTGTTGGGAAGAGCTATAGGAGAACAGGTTAATTGTAATGGCTGGAATGGAATAAATAAATTATGCGTTAAATACCATTCCATAACTCCATTCCAGTCTTTACAAGGAGCCCATCCTCCTATAGCTCCTCCACCAGCCTCCTCTGGTGTGTACGTGCCAGTATGCTGGTGTCCATGTTGCTGTGGAGGTAAATTATATACAGTATATATAAAAAAAACTAATGCAGCCATTTTTATATCAATATCAAATAATTTCAGCGTAACAATTAAGTACCTTACTGTGATTGGTTTGAATTAAAATGGTTTTAAAAAATAGCTTCTCTTAGAAAAGAGCAATTTGTCAAGCAAGTATTTTGCTAGGACTGTCTGTGAGTGGTCTGAGTGGGAAGGGGAAAACTGAAAACGAATTGTTATTGGCTATTGGCTATTAACTGATTTTTCAGGAGGTCTTTTCAAACAGCTTTTACACTAAAAGGGCATTATCATAATTTTCACAATTTCACAGTATTATTCCAACCTCAGCTTGAAATATGTATAAAAAAAACAGGAAAATCACATTTTTGACAGCACTGGTCCTTTAAGGAAACAATTCTGAACAAAACACATTTTAAATGAAAAGTAGAGACTTGTCATAAACCATTAGGCTCCATCTCTGTTAAGAGTTAGGTTGTTTGGACCCCTCATAGTCTTGAGTTTTCACTCTCCACCCCTCTCTCTCCTCCTCCTCCCCCTGTCTCCATCCCTCTCTCTCCTCCTCCTCCCCTGTCTCCACCCCTCTCTCTCCTCCTCCTCCCCTGTCTCCACCCCTCTCTATCCTCCTCCTCCCCCTGTCTCCACCCCTCTCTCTCCTCCTCCTCCTCCTGTCTCCATCCCTCTCTCTCCTCCTCCTCCCCCTGTCTCCATCCCTCTCTCACCTCCTCCTCCTCCCCCCTGTCTCCATCCCTCTCTCTCCTCCTCCTCCTCCCCCTGTCTCCACCCCCTCTCTCCTCCTCCTCCCCCCTGTCTCCACCCCTCTCTCCTCCTCCTCCCCCTGTCTCCACCCCTCTCTCTTGCCCTCCTCCCCCTGTCTCCACCCCCTCTCTCTCCTCCTCCTCCCCCTGTCTCCATCCCTCTCTCTCCTCCTCCTCCCCTGTCTCCACCCCCTCTCTCTCCTCCTCCTCCCCCTGTCTCCACCCCTCTCTCTCCTCCTCCTCCCCCTGTCTCCACCCCTCTCTCTCCTCCTCCTCCCCCTGTCTCTACCCCTCTCTCTCTCCAAGTTGAGGTACGTTGAGAACCTCCTGCCATGAGGAACACGTTTTCTCTTTCTCCTCAATGCTTCCATCCAATCCAATCCACCAGAAGTAGCTTTGTGTGATTTACTTCATGTGAACCATTCCACAATGACCTGAGTGTAACTGTTGCAACACCGGTTTCGTCAGTGAAGGTGGAATGATAACTCTCCTCTCCCACAGCAGACAACGGACTGTATTGATATCTCAGTTCCAGAGCATCTCCTGCGGCTTTACCTTTGATGATGATGTCCATCACTTCAGATGAAACCGGTTAGTTTCTGGTGTTTCTCCACACTTGTGCTGAAGTGACTGGTGCAGTTTTCCACTTGTCTGAAGTAGAAGACGTCTACTTGGCGTGACTCTGTCTTGACCACAGGTAGTGGTAACCTGGAAAGTCCATCTGACTCTGTCTTGACCACAGGTAGTGGTAACCTGGAGTCCATCTGACTCTGTCTCGACCACAGGTAGTGGTAACCTGGAGTCCATCTGACTCTGTCTTGACCACAGGTAGTGGTAACCTGGAGTCCATCTGACTCTGTCCTGACCACAGGTAGTGGTAACCTGGAGTCCATCTGACTCTGTCTTGACCACAGGTAGTGGTAACCTGGAGTCCATCTGACTCTGTCTTGACCACAGGTAGTGGTAACCTGGAGTCCATCTGACTCTGTCTTGACCACAGGTAGTGGTAACCTGGAGTCCATCTGACTCTGTCTTGACCACAGGTAGTGGTAACCTGGAGTCCATCTGACTCTGTCTTGACCACAGGTAGTGGTAACCTGGAGTCCATCTGACTCTGTCTTGACCACAGGTAGTGGTAACCTGGAAAGTCCATCTGCATCACAGGGGTTTGGGGGCACCTTAATTGGGGAGGACGGGCTCGTGGTAATGGCTGGAGCGGAATTAGGGGAATGGTATCAAATACATCAAACACATGGTTTCCATGGTTTCCATGTGTTTGATGCCATTCTATTTGCTCCATTCCAGACATTATTATGAGCCGTCCTCCCCCTCAGCAACCTCCACTGATCTGCATTGTTGGTCTGATAGCCTAAGGTACAATCTCCATACGCACCAGCTGGCCCTGTGTCAATCTCCATACTCACCAGCTGGCCCTGTGTCAATCTCCATACGCACCAGCTGGCCCTGTGTCAATCTCCATACGCACCAGCTGGCCCTGTGTTAATCTCCATATGCACCAGCTGGCCCTGTGTCAATCTCCATACTCACCAGCTGTCCCTGTGTCAATCTCCATACTCACCAGCTGGCCCTGTGTCAATCTCCATACGCACCAGCTGGCCCTGTGTCAATCTCCATACTCACCAGCTGGCCCTGTGTCAATCTCCATACTCACCAGCTGGCCCTGTGTCAATCTCCATACTCACCAGCTGGCCCTGTGTCAATCTCCATACTCACCAGCTGTCCCTCTAGCAAGGGAGACATAGTAGCCGTGCGGCCCCCCAGCAACAGTCAGGATTTTCAGTGTGACTTCCTGGTCTGATGAGTCACTCACCTCAGTGTTCTCCTGGTCTGATGAGTCACTCACCTCAGTGTTCTCCTGGTCTGATGAGTCACTCACCTCAGTGTTCTCTTGGTCTGATGAGTCACTCACCTCAGTGTTCTCTTGGTCTGATGAGTCACTCACCTCAGTGTTCTCCTGGTCTGATGAGTCACTCACCTCAGTGTTCTCCTGGTCTGATGAGTCACTCACCTCAGAGTTCTCCTGGTCTGATGACTCACTCACCTCAGTGTTCTCCTGGTCTGATGAGTCACTCACCTCAGTGTTCTCCTGGTCTAATGAGTCACTCACCTCAGTGTTCTCTTGGTCTGATGAGTCACTCACCTCAGTGTTCTCTTGGTCTGATGAGTCACTCACCTCAGTGTTCTCCTCGTCTGATGAGTCACTCACCTCAGTGTTCTCCTGGTCTGATGAGTCACTCACCTCAGTGTTCTCCTGGTCTGATGAGTCACTAACCTCAGTGTTCTCCTGGTCTGATGAGTCACTCACCTCAGTGTTCTCTTGGTCGGATGAGTCACTCACCTCAGTGTTCTCCTGCTCAACAGTGTGAACATCTCTTTTTCATTTGTTGGAATGTCTCTGGACAATCCATGTCCTTACACCAGCATGTAGATACTTGATGTCCCACCTTGCCACATGTGACTTGATTTCCCTGTCTCTGATTTTCAGTTGAAACTCTGTGCACTTTTCCTTTTTTTGTGATCAACTTTTTATTTATTTTAAAGGAACACAGACAAGAACAAATAGCAGCAGGAATGGTTATACAGCTAGAGACACAATTCTGATAAAATATATATCAGAACAAATAGCAGCAGGAATGGTTATACAGCTAGAAACACAATTCTGATAAAATATATATCAGTATATTATGGAAACTAGTTATTGCAGATAAATACAATTATAATAAACCACATATACAATCACCCACCTCAGCTGCATCAGCCCACCCTCCAACCCCTCCTGGGACCACCTCAACCCACCCTCCAAACCCTCCTGGGACCACCCCAACCCACCCTCCAACCCCCTCCTGGGACCACCCCCAACACACCCTCCAACCCCTCCTGGGACCACCCCAAACCACCCTCCAACCCCCTCCTGGGACCACCCCAACCCACCCTCCAACCCCTCCTGGGACCACCCCAACCCACCCAACCTGATCTCCATTAAATGAAATACTAAATAAAGGTACACATTTGCACAAAAATGATAATTAACGGTCAATCTGTTGGGTAAAACCCACTACAGGAGTTATTTTATGTTTTCAGCTGCAATTGTTGTTTGGCTAGCCCCATGGATCCCAGCAGTGGATAGTTCTAAATAAATTATATCTATAAAAGTCCTGATCCAATGAGGTGTGGTGGTTGCCATCTTAGTTCCAACATCTTTTTAGCTGCTGTCCAACCTGACAACATTATACGTCTTTCCTGTAATGACAGTTGTGAATTATCATTCAGTAATAACAGATTGGGGAACAAGGTATGAGGATACCTCTTTCCAAAACATGTCCCCTGGTCACTCCCAGTACATATGATTAAAGGAGCCCAAGGCACCTTGATTACATAGATCACACAGAGGAGCGGTTGTGATTTCTATTAAATTATGTTTTCTAGGTGGAAGGTATACCCTGTGTATGAGATTAAAATGTATCAGCTGGTGATTAGGATTGTTCGATGAACCCACTAAGTTCCTGTTGAACTCAACTGGTGAGCCTCTTTAGCAGCTAGTTCCACGGACACACTGATTTCAATGTCCTTTGCCAAGGTCAGATGACTTTCAGTCAACAGTCTCTTTTGTGTAGCTTCACTCCGTAGCCCACATACTAGTCTGTCTCTAATGATGTCATTTAGAACAGCATTAAACTCAGTGTTCTGGTAGTTTCTTTAATGCAGCAGCAAACATTGTTACTGATTCTCCCTCTTCCTGATGTCTCCTGTGGAACCTGAACCTTTCAGCATTAACTAGTGGTTCTGGTGAAAAATGTCTTTTAAGTATCTCCACAATATCCCCATACGTCTTATTACCTGTTCTGACTGGCTGTAGCCGGCTGCCTAGTGAATTAAATGTCTTTGGCCCCATTACACTAAAACATGTAGGCACAATGTTGTCCTCATCCATGTCATTTACAAGAACAAAATATTCAAACCGTTCTGTAAATGAGCTCCACTGCTCAATACTTTTATCAAACTGTCCAATGTTTCCATCAATTCCAATAATTGATCATTTCTCAATAAGCTCCTGATTGTCACTCACTTCAATATTGTCCTCAACCACAGCAATATTTTCCTCAGTCACGTGATCTTCATTCACTTCACTCATTGAAGTTTCCTCCTAAATTCGCTCATTTAGCAGATTTAATTAAAAGGTTTGTCTTCACAGTTGAATAAATGTCCTATCCATTAATCATTGTATATTCCTCCCTTTTTTAATCAAGTTGTTTTCCCGCTCCGACATCCGTCTCAAGTCCTTTTCTGACATCCATGATGATGCTAAATATGCTTTAGTATCAAAAGTAAATGTCATTGCTAAAGTAGTACTTTAAAGTATTTTTACTTAAGTACTTTACACCACTGGTTAACTCTCTTTCTTAGCTAGCTAGACTATGCACTTGCCTCTGCTATCAATACACTGTGCTAACATTAGCCTAGACTCGACCACAGAAAATAACAGTTTTAAACAGTTGTAAAAACTCACTTCTTCCAGACAGAATAGTTCCTGTAGATTCAGACTTACTCATCACCAATCTTTTGTTATGTCTCGGGGGTTTCATAACCACGTCTGTATAACAATTCAATAATGATGAGACAGGAGACAGGAATCAGTTCAACCATTTATCTGGAACGTGATCATCTCAACACATACAAACCCCCCATGATGCTCTGCAGCACAACCCCAATATACAACAAATACATAGATAAGTAAATGGACACGAAACAAAACTCATAGAGGAATTTAAATATTCAGTTGTAGAAAGTAGGGCCATGGGATAGGGTCAGAAAGGTCAGTATGTTTGATAACTGGTTCCAGAGGTGACATAACAAGCATAAGGTCCATTATAACACAGTGAAGTAGAGGTGGGAGCTAAAAGCAGACATGGACAGTGAGACGGTGTGAGGAGGTCAGGGGTGAAACACTAGATCAGGACAGGTAGAAATGGCAGGGCTGGAAATAGACACAGAGACACATTCTGATCATGGCTCAGACCTGACCTGAGACACCCAAACAGAAGATGCCATAGCAAAGTCCTGTCCAGTAGGCTATATGGGATTTCCTTTCATCAAAATCCAACACAAGGAAATGTGTCCAGTGTGTGTGTGTCAAGTATGTGTGTGTGTGTCCAGTGTGTGTGTGTGTATGTCCAGTGTGTGTGTGTGTCTGTCCAGTGTGTGTGTGTGTGTGTGTTTGTCTAGTGTGTGTGTGTGTGTGTGTGTGTTTGGTGTGTGTGTGTGAGTGTGAGTCAAGTGTGTGTTTGTGTGTGTGTGTGTGTTAAGTGTGTGTGTGTGTGTGTTCAGCGTGTGTGTGCCCAGTGTGTGTGTGTGTCCAGTGTGTGTGTGTGTCCGGTGTGTGTGTGTGTGTGTGTGTCCAGTGTGTGTGTGCATGTTCAGTATGTGTGTGTGTGTGTGTGTGTGTCCAGTGTGTGTGTGTGTGTGTCCAGTGTGTGTGTGTTCAGAGTGTGTGTGTGTGTGTCCAGTGTGTGTGTGTGTTCAGTGTGTGTGTGTGTCCAGTGTGTGTGTGTGTTCAGAGTGTGTGTCCAGCGTGTGTGTGTGTTAAGTGTGTGTGTGTGTCTAGTGTGTGTGTGTTCAGAGTGTGTGTCCAGCGTGTGTGTGTGTGTTAAGTGTGTGTGTGTGTCTAGTGTGTGTGTGTCCAGTGTGTGTGTTCAGTGTGTGTGTTAGTTCAGTGTGTGTGTCTAGCGTGTGTGTGTGTGTGTTAAGTGTGTGTGTGTGTTTTCAGCGTGTGTGTATCCAGTGTGTGTGTGTGTGTGTTCAGTGTGTGTGTGTCCAGTGTGTGTGTGTGTGTGTTTGTGTGTGTGTGTCTAGTGTGTGTGTGTGTGTGTGTTCAGTGTGTTTGTGTGTGTCTCCAGTGTGTGTGTGTGTGTGAGTCCAGTGTGTGTGTGTGTGTGTGTGTGTTCAGTGTCTGTGTGTGTAGTGTGTGTGTGTGTGTGTGTGTCAAGTGTGCGTTTGTGTCCAGTGTGTGTCCTGTGTGTGTGTATCCAGTGTATGTGTGTGTGTGTCCTGTTTGTATGTGTGTGTGTGTGTGTGTGTGTGTTTTGTCCAGTGTGTGTGTGTGTCCAGTGTGTGTGTGTCCAGTGTGTGTTTGTCCAGTGCGTGTGTGTGTGTCTGTGTGTGTCCTGTGTGTGTATGTGTCCAGTGTGTGTGTCCAGTGTGTGTGTGTGTCCAGTGTGTGTGTGTGTGTGTGTGTGTGTGTGTGTGTGTGTGTGTGTGTGTGTGTGTGTGTGTGTGTGTGTGTGTGTGTGTGTGTGTGTCCAGTGTGTGTGTGTGTGTCAGTGTTACCATGGTTATTATTTACAGGGACACTGAGTCTCCATCATACAAAATCCTAAACCCTGGATAGAGGGGCTCAGTGAATGTGGAGTGGAATGTGTTCAGGTGGGTCAGTGTGTCAGAGGAGACTCTGTAGAAGGACAGAGTGCCGGCTGGCCAGTCCAGATACACTCCTACTCTGTGGGAGCTGGAGGAGGGACGTCTATGGTAGTGGACTTCTTATTGTGACAGGCTCTGTAACTGTTGTCATAGCAGAACAGACTCCAGGACTTGTCATTCCATCCAATCAGACAGTCCTCACCCCATCCTCTCCTGCTGATTCCTTTATATGTCACTCCTATATCAGCCTCTCTCCCACTCCACTCTACCTCCCAGTAACAGCACCCAGTCAGACCCTCTCTACACAGCACCTGAGGCCAGACCTCAAATCTCTCTGGGTGATCAGGATACGGCTGCTTCTCTCTCCTCCATGTCACCTTTCTGTTCTCCTCAGACAGAGAGAGGTGTCTGTTTACTGTGTTTGGGTCCAGTGTGAGATCACAGACATCTGATGGATGAAACCAGACACAATATTAGAAATCATCATCAT
This sequence comes from Coregonus clupeaformis, assembly GCF_020615455.1. NCBI lineage: Eukaryota > Metazoa > Chordata > Actinopteri > Salmoniformes > Salmonidae > Coregonus > Coregonus clupeaformis. The sequence continues at coordinate 96,098 of NW_025535234.1, read as the reverse complement.
TCACATTAGAATGTTAACTCACTTTTCACTAATTCATTTAATCTAGATGTTTCTAGGTATCAAAAGGAGAAGTTAAGGTAACTTGAGACTTGTTGAATGATCATATGTTATACTGTATGGTAATATAAAACACACTTATTCCCATTAATTACACACACACACACACACACACACACACACACACACACTGTAATGATGTCATGTCATAGTGGACCAGGGAAGAGTTACTAGAGATTTGGGGCCACGGAGTCTACATTCCTCATGTCAAAGGAGATTACTAATGTTTAGGATAGCATGATGGATGGACAGGATATGGGGTAAAGGGTAATAACATCATTGCCAGAAGAAGAAATGTGAGAAATCATCATCATCCTGAACACACACACCCTGAACACACACACACATCCTGAACACACACACCTGAACACACACACACATCCTGAACACACACACCCTGAACACACACACACATCCTGAACACACACACCCTGAACACACACACACATCCTGAACACACATACACACACACATACACACACACACACACACTGGATACACACTCACACCTGTATGCATGAACACACACCCTGAACAACAATCAGACAAATTCAATTCAATCAACAACACACACAAACAGACTGGACACACACACTGCACACACACACATTTCTAAAGTAACACGAACACGCCACACACATACACAGACACACACATTGTCAAAGCAACTCTTTGTAAACTTTGGTGTCCCTGATTTGTGCTTCTGTAGAACTACAGCTGATATTTAATATGACCAAGTAAGTAATGATGGTGGTCTGTGACTTTGACTTCACTTGAATTAAGACTTATTCTTAGTCATATTCTTCAAAGCAGTCAACACTCACATTTTCTAAGTCCAGGTTTCATTGTGTTCTCTCAACCATGTTCCACACTGTAGCGGTAAGCAGAAGAACAGACAGTCATTGAGGGATACACCTGAACTCTCACACACACACACACACACACACACACACACACACACACACACACACACACACACACACACACACACACACACACACACACACACACACACACACACACACACACACACACACACACACACAGACACACACACAGACACACACACACATTCAGCATATAACTTTGTACAAGCAGTGGTAAGAATGTTTGTCTGTGTGTGTGTCAGTGTGTGTGTGTGTCTGAGTGTGTGTTTGTGTGTGTCCAGTGTGTGTACTGATACACGTGCACACACACACACACACACACACACACACACACACACACACACACACACACACACACACACACACACACACACACACACACACACACACACACACACACACACACTGGACACACACACACACACTGGACACACACACACACACACAAACACTCACACACACACAGGACACACACTCACACACACAAACACACACACACACACACACACACACACACACACTGGACACACACTCACACACACACACACACACACACACACACACACACAGACTTTATATAACTTAGTCCAAGTGGTGGTCAGAATTTTTGTCTTAACTAGCCTGAAAACTCCAACATGTCTGATATGAACATTGACATAAACCCTCTACATACTTGAGTTTCTCTAGTCTGCAGTGTGGATCCTCCAGTCCAGCAGAGAGCAGTCTGACTCCTGAGTCTCCTGGGTGATTGTAGCTCAGGTCCAGCTCTCTCAGGTGTGAGGGGTTTGACTTCAGAGCTGAGACCAGAGAAGCACAGCCTTCCTCTGTGACTAGACAGCCTGACAGCCTGCAAAGAATCAAATCATATTAAAACCACACTGCTATTCTTTGGTGATGAAAATAGTGTCAGTATATTTTGTCAAAATGTTCAGATACATCAGTGTCCTGAAACCTGTCATATCATAAATGTATCATTATTAGAAATGACAAATTATCAAAGTATTGCTTGTAGATAGAAAAATGTATAGTACAAATATTTGAGTAGACTGACCAGAGCAGTTTAAAAAGCAGTATCAGTCAAAAAGACAGACAGTGAGGTATCAGATTTAGATTGTATTGAGTATACAGTCCACACCATATCTAGTTTGACAGTGAAGCTAACATTTTAAATGTGGCTCTTTACTCCAGCATTTTGGAATTGAGATCAAATGTTTCATATGAGGTGACAGTATATAATGTCATATTTTATTTGAGGGTATTTTAATACATATCTGTTTCACCGTTTAGAAATGAAAAAACTTTATGTATCTAGTCGCCCCATTTGACGAAGTCAAACTTATTCTGACCATTTCACTTACAGTGTATTAAAGTAGTCAAAAGTTGAGTATTTGGTCCCAAACTCGTTGGTTGCATTTGCAGTTTGTTTTGATTGTGTTTTGGGTTATGTTTTGTCCAATAGTAACTGAATGGTGGATGATGTCTGGAGTAATTTTCTGTCTAAGTGAGTAGATAACATGTTTCTAAACACTACTAAATTAATCCTGATGATGACATGATTAAGAAAAGTCATGAATGAATCATGAATAATAATGAGTGAGAGAGTTACAGAGGCTACAACAAAACATGCTAACCTCTCACCATTTTCCTCAAATAAAAGTTGACATTCTGTACTGTTGCCTAATATGAAACATTATATCTCAAATCCAAAATGCTGGAGCATAGCACCAAATGTAAAACTGTAAGCTTCACTGTCCAAACACATATGGTGCGGACTATGTGTGCCTGGTAAACACATGTGGATCTGGTGAACAGTTATCACTTGTTGACCAACTACAGGAATACTGACCTCAGAGTCTCCAGTTTACAGTTGGGATTCCCCAGTCCAGCAGAGAGCAGCTTCACTCCTGAATCCTTCAGGTCATTGTTACTCAGGTCCAGCTCTCTCAGGTGTGAGGGGTTTGACTTCAGAGCTGAGACCAGAGAAGCACAGCCTTCCTCTGTGACTAGACAGCCTGACAGCCTGCAAAGAGTCAAATCATATTAAAATCACACTGCAAATATATATATATATATATATATATATATATATATATATATATATATATATATATATATATTTTTTTTTGAGGGGGGTAGGCCATCCTTTCCCTACTTGGAGTAAATTAGTGAACAACAATGCCCAGGCCTCTACTTCCGGTCTATACTTACTATCTACACCTTATGGACAGAGTTAATTTTACAATAATTATATTATATATATATATATATATATATATATATATATATATATATATATATATATATATATATATATATATATATACAGTGGGGAGAACAAGTATTTGATACACTGCCGATTTTGCAGGTTTTCCTACCTACAAAGCATGTAGAGGTCTGTAATTTTTATCATAGGTACACTTCAACTGTGAGGGACGGAATCTAAAACAAAAATCCAGAAAATCACATTGTATGATTTTTTAGTAATTAATTTGCATTTTATTGCATGACATAAGTATTTGATACATCAGAAAAGCAGAACTTAATATTTGGTACAGAAACCTTTGTTTGCAATTACAGAGATCATACGTTTCCTGTAGGTCTTGACCAGTTTGCACACACTGCAGCAGGGATTTTGGCCCACTCCTCCATATAGACCTTCTCCAGATCAGGTTTTGTGGCTGTCGCTGGGCAATACAGACTTTCAGCTCCCTCTAAAGATTTTCTATTGGGTTCAGGTCTGGAGACTGGCTAGGCCACTCCAGGACCTTGAGATGCTTCTTACAGAGCCACTCCTTAGTTTCCCTGGCTGTGTGTTTCGGGTCGTTGTCATGCTGGAAAACCCAGCCACGACCCATCTTCAATGCTCTTACTGAGGGAAGGAGGTTGTTGGCCAAGATCTCGCGATACATGGCCCCATCAATCCTCCCCTCTATATGGTGCAGTCGTCCTGTCCCCTTTGCAGAAAAGCATCCCCAAAGAATGATGTTTCCACCTCCATGCTTCACGGTTGGGATGTTGTTCTTGGGGTTGTACTTATCCTTCTTCTTCCTCCAAACACGGCGAGTGGAGTTTAGACCAAAAATATCTATTTTTGTCTCATCAGACCACATGACCTTCTCCCATTCCTCCTCTGGATCATCCAGATGGTCATTGGCAAACTTCAGACGGGCCTGGACATGCGCTGGCTTGAGCAGGGGGACCTTGCGTGCGCTGCAGGATTTTAATCCATGACGGCGTAGTGTGTTACTAATGGTTTTCTTTGAGACTGTGGTCCCAGCTCTCTTCAGGTCATTGACCAGGTCCTGTCGTGTAGTTCTGGGCTGATCCCTCACCTTCCTCATGATCATTGATGCCCCACGAGGTGAGATCTTGCATGGAGCCCCAGACTGAGGGTGATTGACCGTCATCTTGAACTTCTTCCATTTTCTAATAATTGCGCCAACAGTTGTTGCCTTCTCACCAAGCTGCTTGCCTATTGTCCTGTAGCCCATCCCAACCTTGTGCAGGTCTACAATTTTATCCCTGATGTCCTTACACAGCTCTCTGGTCTTGGCCATTGTGGAGAGGTTGGAGTCTGTTTGATTGAGTGTGTGGACAGGTGTCTTTTATACAGGTAACGAGTTCAAACAGGTGCAGTTAATACAGGTAATGAGTGGAGAACAGGAGGGCTTCCTAAAGAAAAACTATTAGGTCTGTGAGAGCCGGAATTCTTACTGGTTGGTAGGTGATCAAATACTTATGTCATGCAATAAATTGCAAATTAATTACTTAAAAATCATACAATGTGATTTCCTGGATTTTTGTTTTAGATTCCGTCTCTCACAGTTGAAGTGTACCTATGATACAAATTACAGACCTCTACATGCTTTGTAAGTAGGAAAACCAGCAAAATCGGCAGTGTATCAAATACTTGTTCTCCCCACTGTGTGTCTATGTATATATATATATATATATATATATATATATATATATATATATATATATATATATATATATATATATATATATATTGCTCCTGAACTTCTTCTACTCTCAACCTTTCCGATCATTTTCATGATATCCATCCGGTTTGCTTCTATATGCCATATCTTTCTAACTGTGCTCTTTCCCAAAAGCTCCCAACCTACAACCTATATACTTATTATGGACACAGTATGCTTACATTATTAGTTATCTTTGTTATTATTTGTTGTTATTTGTTATTAGTCCCATCCTTCAACTCTATTCAATACCTCCCATCTATCTCTTAACACCATCCATATAGGATTTCTATTTGCCATATATATTTCAACCGTACTGTGATGTTTTACAAAAGTTCTGAACCTTTCTATTCTCAATGCTTCTACAGATTGTGAATTAAAAATAAACATTTTTGCTAAAAGTATTATTATATTATTGATTGATTGACTATGACTTTTCAGATCACCCAGTAATGCTATCTGCAAGGTTAGCTCCAGGTAAATATTGCAATCCTTTAGCCATTCCTGGACCTGTGTCCAAAAACAAGCTACAAATGGACAGAACCAAAACAAATTATCTAACAATTCTGTCTCTTCACAGCAAAATCTGCAGAGCTGGGAAGATTGTATCCCCCATATAAATAACATTGTATTGGTAGCAAGAATTTTATATAATAATTTAAATTGAAAGATTCTAATTTTTGAATCCGGTGTCGTTTTGCGTGTCAGTTCATAAACACTATGCCATGGGATCGGTACGTCAAAGATCTCTTCCCAACTATTTTGCAATCTATATGGGACGGCTGTCAATCCTTTGGTCCTTAAGTGAAACTGATATACTTTTTTATTTATCACAGTTTTCTTTAACCAATTATGTTCTTTAATGCAAGGCCGACAGACAAGTTCCTTACTCTCTCCCCCTTCCACTTTCCTCTTCCATTTTTGCGGTAAGGCTGCAATTATTTGGTTGTAATTTTGGGTAGAGCAGACATTTCCATATGTTTTTGTTAGCTGCATGTGCGACATAACTCCACCAGTCCTACCGATGATATCATTTACAAAGATTATACCTTTTTTTAAACATTCTGTCAAAAAATAAAGGTTTTTTGTCAATTAGTATATTTGAATTTAACCACAATATTTGTTGCATTATTTGTTCTGTCGTTTCTGGAGGATTAAATTGAAATTGCAACCAACTTTCTATGGCTTGTTTTAGAAATAGTGATATTTGGGAGATTATTTCCTTTTCAAATAACTGAAAGTGAGAGGTTGTAATCTGAATAAAGGGAAAAAGGCCTTTCTTGAACATTGGGTGAGACAATCTTACTAATTTGCTTGAGAACCAGTTTGTCACGATCGTCGGTAAGGGATGAGGACCAAGGCGCAGCGTTGCAGGCAAACATACTCTTTATTTAGCGATTATACGACAAAATAAACAAACGATAACGTGACAGTTCACGGTCTAACACAAACCAACTAGAAACAAGATCCCACCACTACTGTGGGAAAACAGCCTCTATAAATATGGCTCCCAATCAGAGACAACCAGCAACAGCTGACACTCGTTGCCTCTGATTGGGAACCACTCTGGCCAACACAGAAATACAATACATAGATCTACACACCCTGGCTCAACATAACAGTGTCCCCAGAGCCAGGGCGTGACAGTACCCACCCCTAAAGGCGCGGACTCCGACCGCGTCAACCAAACACCACAGGGGAGGGACCGGGTGGGCACTCCGCCTAGGCGGCGGATCCGGCTCCGGACCTGATCCCCGCTCCCTCTCCAACCCCCCAAAGTACCCCTGGTCCGGTCTGGCCCCGCTGGCCGGAGCTGGACTGCACACTGGTGGAGCGGATTGCTCTAGCTCCGGCGTGAAGCATCTGACAGGTGCCGGACCAGGCACCGGTGGAACAGGCACGGGACGTGCCGGACTGGCAACGCACACCACTGGCTTGGTGTGGGGAGCAGGAGCGGACCGGACCGGGCTGGCGACGCGCACCATTGGCTTGGTGTGGGGAACAGGCACGGGCCGTGCCGGACTGACGACGCACACCACTGGCTTGGTGTGGGGAGCAGGGGTGGGCCGGACCGGGCTGGCGACGCGCACCATTGGCTTGGTGTGGGGAACAGGCACGGGCCGTGCCGGACTGACGACGCACACCACTGGCTTGGTGTGGGGGAGCAGGAGCGGGCCGGACCGGGCTGGCGACGCGCACCATAGGCCTGGTGCGGGGAGCAGGAACAGGCCGGGCCGAGCTGGCGACGCGCACCATAGGCTTGGTGCGGGGAGCAGTAGCGGGCCGGACCGGGCTGGAGACTCTCACCATTGGCCTGGTGCGGGGAGCAGGAACAGGCCGGACCGTACTGGGGACACACACCACTGGCCCTACGCAGGGATCTGGAACGGGCCGGACCGGACTGGTAACACACCCCAGTACCTCTCGCCGTGCCTCTACACCTTCCTTCCCCTCTTCGACCAGTGGCCCCTGTAACCTGGCGGCCTCCTCTGCCAACCCGCTGGGCTGCTCTGTCGCGGTCTCCTGCTGCCCCGTCGTCCACGGCGTTAGCCCCCCCTAAAAATTTTATGGGCTTCACTCCTACCCGTGGACCAGGTCTCCTTACTTTTTGCCAGCCTCTCGCCCTTCTGCTTCCACGTCAAGCCACTCTCTTCCTCACATGGCTTGACCCAGTCGAGGAGGCGAAGGAGATCCGCTAGAGATCTCCCAGGCGATGGCTCCTGGACTTGCTGCTTGGTCCAGTCTTGGTGGGATCTTCTGTCACGATCGTCGGTAAGGGATGAGGACCAAGGCGCAGCGTTGCAGGCAAACATACTCTTTATTTAGCGATTATACGACAAAATAAACAAACGATAACGTGACAGTTCACGGTCTAACACAAACCAACTAGAAACAAGATCCCACCACTACTGTGGGAAAACAGCCTCTATAAATATGGCTCCCAATCAGAGACAACCAGCAACAGCTGACACTCGTTGCCTCTGATTGGGAACCACTCTGGCCAACACAGAAATACAATACATAGATCTACACACCCTGGCTCAACATAACAGTGTCCCCAGAGCCAGGGCGTGACAGTACCCCCCTAAAGGCGGGGACTCCGACCGCGTCAACCAAACACCACAGGGGAGGGACCGGGTGGGCACTCCGCCTAGGCGGCGGATCCGGCTCGGGCCTGATCCCCGCTCCCTCTCCAACCCCCCAAAGTACCCCTGGTCGGGTCTGGCCCCGCTGGCCGGAGCTGGACTGCACACTGGTGGAGCGGATTGCTCTAGCTCCGGCGTGAAGCATCTGACCGGTGCCGGACCAGGCACTGGTGGAACAGGCACGGGACGTGCCGGACTGACGACGCACACCACTGGCTTAGTGTGGGGAGCAGGAGCGGACCGGACCGGGCTGGCGACGCGCACCATTGGCTTGGTGTGGGGAACAGGCACGGGCCGTGCCGGACTGACGCACGCACACCACTGGCTTGGTGTGGGGAGCAGGGGTGGGCCGGACCGGGCTGGCGACGCACACCATTGGCTTGGTGTGGGGAACAGGCACGGGCCGTGCCGGACTGACGACGCACACCACTGGCTTGGTGTGGGGAGCAGGAACAGGCCGGGCCGAGCTGGCGACGCGCACCATAGGCTTGGTGCGGGGAGCAGTAGCGGGCCGGACCGTACTGGGGACACACACCACTGACCCTACGCAGGGATCTGGAACGGGCCGGACCGGACTGGTAACACACCCCAGTACCTCTCGCCGTGCCTCTACACCTTCCTTCCCTCTTCGACCAGTGGCCCCTGTAACCTGGCGGCCTCCTCTGCCAACCCGCTGGGCTGCTCTGTCGTGGTCTCCTGCTGCCCCGTCGTCCACGGCGTTAGCCCCCCCTAAAAATTGTATGGGCTTCACTCCTGCCCGTGGACCAGGTCTCCTTACTTTTTGCCAGCCTCTCGCCCTTCTGCTTCCACGTCAAGCCCCTCTCTTCCTCACATGGCTTGACCCAGTCGAGGAGGCAAAGGAAATCCGCTAGAGATCTCCCAGGCGATGGCTCCTGGACTTGCTGCTTGGTCCAGTCTTGGTGGGATCTTCTGTCACGATCGTCGGTAAGGGATGAGGACCAAGGCGCAGCGTTGCAGGCAAACATACTCTTTATTTAGCGATTATACGACAAAATAAACAAACGATAACGTGACAGTTCACGGTCTAACACAAACCAACTAGAAACAAGATCCCACCACTACTGTGGGAAAACAGCCTCTATAAATATGGCTCCCAATCAGAGACAACCAGCAACAGCTGACACTCGTTGCCTCTGATTGGGAACCACTCTGGCCAACACAGAAATACAATACATAGATCTACACACCCTGGCTCAACATAACAGTGTCCCCAGAGCCAGGGCGTGACACAGTTCGGATTTAAGTATAACTTTTGTATGACTGAAGCTTTTAGTGATAGGTCTAATGCTTTAATATTTAATCATTTCTGTCCTCCGAATTCATATTCATTATATAAATATGCCCTTTTAATTTTGTCAATAAAATTGAATATTTTTTTCTCATATAATTAAAAAAACTGTTCGCTAGGCATAGGCAAGACCATAAGCAAATAGGTAAACTGGGATAATACTAAAGAGTTAATCAGGGTGATTTTTCCACAAATTGATAGGTATTTTCCTTTCCATGGTAGTAACATCTTATCTATTTTTGCTAACTTTCTATTAAAATGTATTGAAGTGAGATCATTTATTTCCTTTAGGATATGTATTCCAGTATATCCACATCACCATCAGACCATTTTATTGGTAAACTACATGGTAATGTAATTTTTTTATTTTTTTCATCGACGCAGATGCTGTCGGGAGAGGTTGTGTTTTTCTCTAGCTGGAGGTAAGCAGGAGGTAAGCTTCTCATATGGTGTTGAGTAAAGCTTAACCATGTATTAGATCGTAGGTAGGTAGTTAGTTGTAGTTAGGTATTGTATTTATTATAGGTTAGTATTGTTGTTATTGTAGGTTTCCGTAGGTAATTGTAGGTTAGTATCGAAGCACGAGGCTAGCTAGCTAGCGGGTAGCTACTGGTAACGATTAGCAACGGTGGAGAGCTGTTTCCAATGTTAATGTGCTGCTAGCCAACGTTTAATTTTTGCTGCGTTATGCGTTATGAAAGGAACTAGACACGGACATGAATTATCTGTTTAGTGTGCTAACACACTCTTGGCAGTTTGTTGTAACCAAGTATTGGTGCTAAATTGTGTGTTAATGGATGCTAGCTTGCTAGTTAGCTACGGCGTCATAGCTAGGCATCGTGGGTTGTTGTGAGTAGTTACTGTAGGTTGGCAGTGTCTTCGGCCGTGCCGGCTGTAGCACGAGCGAGCTAACTAGCCGTTTTCGAACAGAGTCAGAGTCAACACAGTAGCCATTGTGTGCCGGGTGTAGCACGAAGCTAGCTAGCTAGCCGTTCTTCAAACAAAGTCAACACAGTGGCCATTGCTAGCTACCCAACACGACCAGCTAACTGTACTGTAGTAGCTAAATACAATATACTGGTCCTAGCTAGCCAACGTTGAATCATTGCTGCGTCATGAAAGGAACTTGACACAGACACGAATGATCTGTTTAGTGTGTTAACACACTATTGGTGTGTCTTGGCAGTGTCTTCGGCCGTGCCGGCTGTAGCACGAAGCGAGCTAACTAGCCGCTTTTTTCGAACAGAGTCATCGTAGCCATCGTGTGCCGGGTGTAGCACGAAGCTAGCTAGCTAGCCGTTCTTCAAACAAAGTCAACACAGTGGCCATTGCTAGCTACCCAACACGACCAGCTAACTGTACGGTAGTAGCTAAATACAATATACTTGTCCTAGCTAGCCAACGTTTAATCATTGCTGCGTCATGAAAGGAACTTGACACAGACACGAATGATCTGTCGCCCTCCAGGTTCCCTTGGAGAGTTCATCAATGAGCTTGACGCCTTGATAAGTTCCTTTCCTGAGGATGGCTCACCCCTCACAGTTTTGGGGGATTTCAACCTCCCTATGTCCACATTTGACTCATTTCTCTCTGCCTCCTTCTTTCCACTCCTCTCCTCTTTTGACCTCACCCTCTCACCGTCCCCCCTACTCACAAGGCAGGCAATACGCTTGACCTCATCTTCACTAGATGCTGCTCCTCTACTAATCTCACTGCAACTCCCCTCCATGTCTCCGACCACTACTTTGTTTCCTTTTCTCTCTCGCTCTCCTCCCACACTACTCACTCTGCCCCTACACAGATGGTAATGCGCCGCCGCAACCTTCGCTCTCTCTCTCCCACTACTCTCTCCTCTTCCATCCTATCATCTCTTCCCTCTGCTCAATCCTTCTCCCTCCAATCTCCTGATTCTGCCTCCTCAACCCTCCTCTCCTCCCTTTCTGCATCCTTTGACTCTCTGTGTCCCCTATCCTCCCGGCCGGCTCGGTCCTCCCCTCCAGCTCCGTGGCTTGATGACTCATTGCGAGCTCACAGAACAGAGCTCCGGGCAGCGGAGCGGAAATGGAAGAAAACTAAACTCCCTGCCGACCTGGCATCTTTTCACTCCCTCCTCTCTACATTTTCTTCATCTGTTTCTGCTGCTAAGGCCACCTTCTACCACTCTAAATTCCAAGCATCTGCCTCTAACCCTAGGAAGCTCTTTGCCACATTTTCCTCCCTCCTGAATCCTCCCCCTCCTCCTCTCTCTCTGTGGATGACTTCGTCAACCACTTTGAAAAGAAGGTTGACGACATCCGATCCTCGTTTGTTAAGTCTAATGACACTGCTGGTCCTGCTCACACTGCCCTACCCTATGCTTTGACTTCTTTCTCCCCTCTCTCTCCAGATAAAATCCTGCGACTTGTGACTGCAGGCCGCCCAACAACCTGCCCGCTTGACCCCATCCCCTCCTCCCTTCTCCAGACCATCTCCGGTGACCTTCTCCCCTACCTCACCTCGCTGATCAACTCATCCTTGACCGCTGGCCATGTCCCTTCCGTCTTCAAGAGAGCGAGAGTTGCTCCCCTTCTCAAAAAACCAACACTCGACCCCACTGATGTCAACAACTACAGACCAGTATCCCTTCTTTCTTTTCTTTCCAAAACTATTGAGCGTGCCGTCTTTAGCCAACTCTCTTGCTATCTCTCTCAGAATGACCTTCTTGATCCAAACCAATCAGGTTTCAGGACTGGTCATTCAACTGAGACTGCTCTTCTCTGTGTCACGGAGACTCTCCGCACTGCTAAAGCTAACTCTCTCTCCTCTGCTCTTGTCCTTCTAGACCTGTCTGCTGCCTTTGATACTGTGAACCATCAGATCCTCCTCTCCACCCTCTCCGAGCTGGGCATCTCCGGCGCGGCTCACTCCTGGATTGCGTCCTACCTGACCGGTCGCTCCTACCAAGTGGCGTGGCGAGAAGCTGTCTCCGCACCACGTGCTCTCACCACTGGTGTCCCCAGGGCTCAGTTCTAGGCCCTCTCCTTTTCTCCCTATACACCAAGTCACTTGGCTCTGTCATATCCTCACATGGCCTTTCCTATCATTGCTACGCTGACGATACACAACTAATCTTCTCCTTTCCCCCTTCTGATAACCAGGTGGCGAATCGCATCTCTGCATGTCTGGCAGACATATCAGTATGGATGACGGATCACCACCTCAAGCTGAACCCTGGCAAGACGGAGCTGCTCTTCCTCCCGGGAAGGACTGCCCGTTCCATGATCTCATTAAAATGCAAATCAATGTATAACATTTTTGACATGCGTTTTTCTGGATTTTTTTGTTGTTATTCTGTCTCTCACTGTTCAAATAAACCTATCATTAAAATTATAGACTGATCATTTCTATGTCAGTGGGCAAATGTACAAAATCAGCAGGGGATCAAATACTTTTTTCCCTCACTGTATATGTATGAAAATCTTTAAATAAAAGGTGACATTCTGTACTGTTGCATAATATGAAACATTGTATCTAAAAACCAAATTTAAAACTGTAAGCTTCACTGTCCAAACACATATGGTGTGGACAATGTGTGCCTGGTAAACACATGTGGATCTGGTGAACAGTTATCACTTGTTGACCAACTACAGGAATACTGACCTCAGAGTCTCCAGTTTACAGTGGGGATTCCCCAGTCCAGCAGAGAGCAGCTTCACTCCTGAATCCTTCAGGTCATTGTTACTCAGATCCAGCTCTCTCAAGTGTGAGGGGTTTGACTTCAGAGCTGAGACCAGAGAAGCACAGCCTTCCTCTGTGACTCCACAGCCTGACAGCCTGCAAAGAGATCATCATAATTTCACAAACACACTGTTAATTTAACACCAGTAGTGTAGAAGGACAATGGCAGATGCATTTGGTTTATTCTCTTAAACAACTTATAGATTCATCGTCCGTCTCCTAGAATTGTATGGTCATATTGTTATACTAATGTGAATATCAATGCATTGATTCAATATGTTTTTCAATAATACATATATTTCTCTAAACTACATATTTCTTCCTGATTATTAGTTCTTATATGTCATTTGATGTACTCACAGAGCAGCTCTGGAGGCTTTGATCACTGGCAGCAGCCTCAGAAGACCTTCCTCTGATCTGGAGTATTTCTTCAGGTCAAACACATCCAGCTCCTTTTCTGAAGTCAGCAACACAAAGACCAGAGCTGACCACTGTGCAGGTGACAGTTCTTCTTCTGAGAGACTTCCTGATCTCAGGTAGCTTTGGATCTCCTCCACTAGAGAATGGTCATTCAGTTCATTCAGACAGTGGAACAGATTGATGCACCTCTCTGGAGAGGGATTCTCCCTGATCTTCTCCTTGATGTACTTGACTGTTTCTTCATGGCTCTGTGAGCTGCTTCTTGTCTTTGTCAGTAGACCTCGTAAGTGCTTCTGATTGGACTCCAGTGAGAGGCCCAGAAGGAAGCGGAGGAAAAGGTCCAGGTTTCCCGTCTCACTTTGTAAGGCTTTATCCACAGCACTCTTGTAGACAGTGACTTCAGGCTTGTCTCTGGACTGCGCAAAAAAGTAGCTGAACATTGATTGAGGTTCATCCATTAGATTCTCATTGTTGTTGATGAATGAGAGGAACACATATACAGCAGCCAGAAACTCCTGAATGCTCAGATGCACGAAGCAGTACACCTTGTCCTGGTACAGCCCACATTCCTCTTTAAAGAGCTGTGTGCACAATCCTGAGTACACTGAAGCTTCATTGACATCAATGCCAGCCTTGCTAAGGTCTTCTTCATAGAAAATCAGATTGCCATTCACAAGCTGTTGAAAAGCCAGTTTTCCCAGTGACAGAATGCTCTCTTCATTCCAGTGTGGACCTGTCTCTTCTTTCCCAAGATACTTTTCATTTTTCTGTTTTGTATGAAACTCCACAAGGTGTGAGTACATCTCAGTCAGAGTCTTGGGCATCTCTTCTCTCTGGTCTGTACTCAACATGTGTTCAAGGACTGTTGCAGAAATCCAACAGAAGACTGGAATATGGCACATGATGTGGAGGCTCCTTGATGTCTTTATGTGTGAGATGATTCTGCTGGCCAGGTCCTCTGAATCACTGAATCTCTTCATGAAGTACTCCTCCTTCTGTGGGTCATTGAACCCTCGTACCTCTGTCACCTGGTCAACACACACTGAAGGGATCTTATTGGCTGCTGCAGGTCGGGTAGTTATCCAGAGGAGAGTAGAGGGAAGCAGATTTCCCTTGATGAGATTTGTCAGCAGAACATCCACTGAGGTTGACTCTGTGACGTCACAACAGATCTTGTTCTTCTGGAAGTCTAAGGGCAGTCGGCACTCATCCAGACCATCAAAGATGAACAGAACTTTGTACTTGTCGTAGTTGGAGATTCTTGACTCTTTGGTTTCCATTGAGAAGTGATTGAGAAGTTCAATCAAAGTGTGTTTTTCCTTTTTCATCAAATTCAGCTCCCGAAAAGGGAATGAAAATACAAATTGGACATCCTGATTTGCTTTTCCTTCAGCCCAGTCCAGAATGAACTTCTGCACAGAGACTGTTTTTCCAATGCCAGCGACTCCCTTTGTCAGCACAGTTCTGATAAGTTTGTCTTGTCCAGTTAAGGGTTTGAAGATGTCGTTACATTTGACTGCAGTCTCTGGTCTTGCTTGTTTCCTGGTTGTTGTCTCAATCTGTCTCAGCTCATGTTCATTATTGACCTCTCCTGTTCCACCCTCTGTGATGTAGAGCTCTGTGTAGATCTTATTGAGAAGTGTTGGGTTTCCTTGTTTAGCGATCCCCTCAAATACACATTGAAACTTCTTCTTTAGATTAGATTTGAGTTCACGTTGGCAAATCACAGCACGCTCATCTGAATCTAGAAATAACACAGAGGATATTAATATTACGTCTGATTTAAAGCCTACAGTATTCTAGGACTGTTACGACATTTTAAATTATAATAATTTTTTCGCTCAACTGACTGTATAAATGTTTTCATAATGCATTACAGACTGGTGTGAGTATTCTCTCTCTCTCTCTCTCTCTCTCTCTCTCTCTCTCCCTCTCTCTCTCTCTCTCTCTCTCTCTCTCTCTCTCTCTCTCTCTCTCTCTCTCTCTCTCTCTCTCTCTCCTCTGTCTCTCCTCTCCTCTCTGTCTAAATGAATCAACACAACACATCCCTGCTGCTACTTGATGAGGTCACTAGGTGTTGTGTTAACCCTCCCGTTGTCCTAGGGTCAAAATGACCCGCCACTGTGTTGAACCAACTTTATTTAATTTTTATATTTTTGGATCATTTGTGAGAAGGAGGCAGTGTTAAAATCTCACTGCCTCCTTCTCACAAATGATCCCAAAAATATAAAAATTAAATAAAGTTGGTTCAACACAGTGGCGGGTCATTTTGACCCCTAGGACAACGGGAGGGTTAAGGCTGCTACAATATCATTGAGTTACACAGCTACTTTATCTGTACTTTAGCTACAGCTTTTAAATGTTCTGAAACAGCATTCAACATGAGGCAGACAGCTCTTACTTTTCTCCAGTGTGTCAGCAAGCTCCTTCTGGTTCATTTTCCTCAGGACGTGCAGTGTGATCTTCAGAGCTCCCTCTCTGGCACTGCTCTCCTGCTTCTCATCTTCAGCATCCACCACTTCCTTATCCTGCTTCTGACTCTCAAAGCCTTCTGGGAGTTCTGGACTAAGAATCATCTTGAACATCTTCAGCTCGTTCTTCACAAATGTCATAATATTCTCTTCAAGCAACTGAAATAAATCAAGTAAATCAGTTAAGCAAGAGACTAAATGCTTTCTCATTAACACATTAATGAATGATTGACAGATCAACTTTACTTGAGGTAAACAAAAACAAATGTACATAACAGGACCACATACACTGAATATGGAGTCCAGGTCTGTTTGATGACTCTGGGAAGACTGACCACTGAGAATCTCTGACTCTGATCTCTCCTGTTGGTTTCTGTGGACAAAACATCAGATTACATTTCCTCATCCAGGGAGTGCACACACACACACACACACACACACACACACACACACACACACACACACACACACACACACACACACACACACACACACACACACACACACACACACACACACACACACACACACACACAGGGAGGGAATGTTGTGTTAGTTTAATATTGTTTCAGGACTATGAAAATGGAAAAAAGGTTTAGCCTATGGATTATGAAAACAACAAAAATAAATGGGAGAGGAAAAATGACTAGAGACAGTGTTGTTTAACTCACTGACCATGACCCATGAGTTCTTCTTACCTTTGTTCAGTAGAAAAGTCTCCCTCTCTAAAGGATATAGGATGATTCATAGACCAGTCACTCTTCATGGACACACAGCTGGGTACAGGGGAGGCTGGTCTCTCCTGCTTGATTGGACTTCAACAAAACAGAGACAAACATTACATCTCTCATCTACTCTGAGCTCAGATGGGGAAAAGAGTTTCATTCCAAAATGCTATATATCCATTTTCAGAAATGTTGGTAAATTAGCTTTTATTGTTTGAATAAATTATGAAAGAGATTGGTGTGTTTCTTCACTATCAATCATGGCTTGGGATTGTTCAATGACAGACATGTATTTTTTTAAAAATCTGTCACTTGATGGTTTCATTTCAGAGAGACAAATAATCATGTTTTTTTGTGCAAAATGCTATATATCTGCCTCACTTTCAGAGAAATAAGTAGTACTACTAGGTTTTACACAGTAATAATATATATCTGGCTCACTCTCAGAGAAATAAGTAGTACTGCTAGGTTTTACACAGTATTAATATATATCTGCCTCACTCTCAGAGAAATAAGTAGTACTGCTAGGTTTTACACAGTATTAATATATATCTGCCTCACTCTCAGAGAAATAAGTAGTACTGCTAGGTTTTACACAGTAATAATATATATCTGTCTCACTCTCAGAGAAATAAGTAGTACTGCTAGGTTTTACACAGTAATAATATATATCTGCCTCAGTAGTACTGCTAGGTTACACAGTCAAATGTGGCCGACCGGCTCGATTCAATCTTATGTAGCAAAATTAGAAATTGTGTTTTTTTTTACATTGGATAAAAGTAGAGACTCAGCTAGAAAAAGGTATATCATACACTACAGTTGAGGAACAATGGGAAAGTAATTCTGCTTTGAAAGATGATAAACTTGTAACCTCAATTTTTAGAAAATGGCCTTTCAAAGTTTTGGTACACCTACTGGAGAGCTCTTCTTTATCTACAGTGGTATTACTTTGGCAGATAATGTCACCCATCTAAATAAATAGTATATACTGTGGTCCTGTGGTCCTCTGTAGCTCAGCTGGTAGAGCACGGCGCTTGTAACGCCAAGGTAGTGGGTTCGATCCCCGGGACCACCCATACACAAAAAAATTTATGCACGCATGACTGTAAGTCGCTTTGGATAAAAGCGTCTGCTAAATGGCTTATTATTATTATATATATAGTTAACTAAATGTATGGTGTTTTTGGTTTATGTCAGTTTCATTGTTTGTTATGCTATAAATTGTTATGTTATGGTTGTAAGTGGTAAAATTAACTAGAAAATGTCATATTTTGCAATTCTGAGTAATTACTACTTTAGTAAGGATATACTTTATTCAGTATTACTGCAGTTACTAAATAATTCCAATAGATAGCAGCATAAGACCACAAATGACATTTCAGAAAGTTACTTTAGTTTTCTCCCTGAATACACCACCACTCCCCCTCACAGGAAAACTCCTGCACACGCTTTTTACTGTCCCTTTCCACACTGCTAACGCAAGAGGAACGACTGAAAAAGCATTTAACAGATTACTGTGAAATAATATAATGATGATTCATGTTTATTATTACCTGTTTTTATGCTCATGTTTTGAAATTATACTTCATTACTATAACGATTATCAATAAGCCTGAACATTAATTTAGTCACCTCTGGTCGGGAAAACGTATTTTCCTAGTACATTCATTGTCAGATTCATCAACCAGCAGCGAGCACTCTGCCTTCTAGCACAAGCGAGGGGCATGTTGAGGTACCTTTGCTAACTGGGAGGGTTGCATGATGTAATTTATTGGTGGGCTGGAAGACGCACTCTTGTCTTTTCTATTCCGAGGTTGTTTAATCGATATTTTAGATATTTAAAAATGCATGTATACTAGGGTTGAGGTTGGAGCATCTGACTAGTGATTATTTACCAGGGGTTCAACACCTGCTATAGTCACTATTTATTTGTTCTTCCAAAAGCATCACAGGCCTAATACGAGATATATCGCTAACTAAAGTAATGAGTGACCATTTTAGAAAATCATGGGACATATAGTATTTGGTTGCATGCTATTTTATGTCAATCATATTGCTGCTTGTAGCCTATAACTGATGCTTCGTGGTTTTATGCTTTAATCTATTGGAAATATTTAGCAATTAAAAGTTATTAAGTCACGTACAGACGTTGGTGAGGCAGCTGAGAAATAAAGTGTATTAGATCAGTCACAAACCTGCCCCACGCCAATTGCTGGACTTTCACACAGAGGTTACTAGGTCACCCAATTCAAACCACATTTGAAAAATAAAATGAATGTATCTTGGAATTATACATATAATAAAATAACAACAAAATAATCAAAACGCTATTTAATAATATAACTGTATTTACTATGATAATATTATTACTAAAATAGTTTCTAAAAGTGTTCTAGGCTACCCTACCCTAGAATTAGGGGTTAGGGTTACCACTAAAATAGGTTATAAGTAGGGTGAGAGTTTCTGTATAGCACTTTGTGACATCTGCTTGTGTAAAAAGGGCTTTATAAATACATTTTATTGATTGTTAGGTTTAGGGTTTATATGGTAAAAATCAGTATGGGTTTATGGCACTCTTGCGGCCGTATGTGGATACTACATAACTCATTCATTACATTTACGTCATTTAGCAGACGCTCTTATCCAGAGCGATTTACAGTTAGTGAGTGCATACATTATTTATTTATTTTTTCATACTGGCCCCCCGTGGGAAGCGAACCCACGGGTCTCCCGGTCGCGGCCGGCTACGACAACCACTGCACCACTCGGGAGACCTGACACTTCATGACACTTGCTAGGCTCATAATCTGAGGTAGCAACTGCGTCAGATCTACAAATCCATTCGCTAGACCACCCGATTAGACAACAATCACCCCATTATACCCATTTGGTTTGCAACTCAGTGAACCTGCGCAGCATTCGCTCAATTTGATGCCTACGAACGAAGATTTCGATGCATATAAAATTACACAGCAGCCTTTTAGAAACAACAAGTCCTCAAAGAAAAGGTCATTTCTTAATTAAAAAATGTATTCTGGCTGTTTAAATCGCCCACATCTTGAAAAAGAGGACAGGGACATGCGTTTTGTTTAGGTTGTACGCTTTTTTCTGAAAAACAAATATGGTTAACCATGACCAGAAAATGTTTCATGTTTGATGGCTATCCGCCAGCCATGGCCTCTAAAACTGTGTCTCACCTCACTATTGGTGACCACAACATGTACTCAGGTGAACAGTGTGCGCGCTCACCAAGTAGCCGTAACCTTGTTAATAATAAGTTTCCTTAGGTAAAACTACAGGGTTAACGCTCACCAAGTAGCCGTAACCTTGTTAATAATAAGTTACCTGAGGTAAACCTACAGGGTTAACGCTCACCAAGTAGCTGTAACCTTGGTAATAATAAGTTACCTGAGGTAAACCTACAGGGTTAACGCAGGCAGGTCTCATTGATAACAATAGTGAAGCTGGCATTGTGACGCAGAACAATGGGCTGGGAATAGAATGTTCTGAAGGCGAGTCGGTGTCACGGAGCTCAATAGAACTAATAGGAGCTGGTAGGGTGAAAAATGCCCAAACATAAGGCCTGTTTTTTTCGCGATTACTTCATAACCAGGGACAGAAGGTAATATTATGAAACTGGGCTCCATGGCGGATGCAATGAACTAATTTTATCAGAAATAAAGGTTGTAAAAATGTCACTTGAGGCGCCCGAAAATAATATTCAAAAGTTCAGTCCTTGGACACAGAGGGATTGGTCCTCTGTAGCTCAGCTGGTAGAGCACGGCGCTTGTAACGCCAAGGTAGTGGGTTCGATCCCCAGGACCACCCATACACAAAATTTTATGCACGCATGACTATAAGTCGCTTTGGATAAAAGCGTCTGCTAAATGGCATATTATTATTATTATTATTTATTTTATTATTATTGAAAACTAAAGTTACCGTCCATCTAGTGAAGAGAGGAGAACCGGACAGAGGGAGCGTAGGAAGCCAGCATCCGTCAACTAGAGAGAGGGAGAAGCCCTCCACGGTATTTAACAGTTGGAAGAAACAACCCGGGAGCTCCATCGGTCCACAAGAAATGCAGGCAGCCGGTGATGATGTAGTGGTAGCTAGGATAACTAGGATGCTGCTGGTAGAGTAGCTAGCTTAGCTTGCTGTACCGACTAGCTTGGCTAGCTAGCAGGTCATTCGTCTGTCCCTCGAGGATGATGAAGAATCCGGTGAACCACAAGATGAAACAAGGATAGCGAGTGAAAAGGATCTGGCTACACTCATACTGTCACTGACCATTAAGCTAATTGAACAATAAACTTCGGCGTCTCAACACTGTAACAAACTCTGTCGTTATTCCCCAACATCACCTCAGACCACTCTGCGCGTAACTGGACAATATGCTTGGCGCCAAACCGTAAGTGGACGCGGACAGTTCCAGAACGCGGACATGAGCAGAGCAACACAATAAACTAAACCAAGTCTTTACAGTCGGGTACATTAGTAATATTCATTTTTATTATTATGTGTAACCCTCTCACCAGGCTCGAATTTGACTCTCACGATATTACCTTATTTAGAATATCTGAACAGCATGGGATATTAGGTGAGAAGGACATCTCCAATAAGAATCCCTATTGTAAACTTGCTAGGGTGAATGACAAATAGGGTATTAACTTCAGATAGAATGATTATAGACTTGGTTATTGTTATAAGGATATGCTTTCCCATGCATTAAATGAAACTGAAACAGTAAATGACTCCACCAATACAACAGACATAAGGTTCAAGATCTATATTAATCAAATGTTCAACGTATCACATCAAAATAAATAAAAATTATAAACCCCAATGATTTTTCCACAACCCATGTCCAAATTATTTGCAAGCTTGCTTAAACCCTGGGCGCGTTGGAGCTCATAAAAAAATGACGACATACATAAAGTCCCGAAGTCCACCACACATTTGTAGTTACTCACTACTTGTAGATAATGCCTCAGCAAAATATAGTAGTTCCGTGCAGGTGTCCTCACAAGATCCACAGCGAACACAGCTATCAATGCAGCCAGTACTCGGTAGCAGCAACAGACATCCGTTGGAAACCCGAACTCGTTGATCGTCACAAGCAATTCTCTCCAAGTCTTGCACGATGCTAGGCTAACCTCTAGGATGTCGAATGTCTCCACAATGCGACGGCAGCTTCAGTCTCCACTTGGTCTTTCTTAACTAAATAATAAACACTCTCTTATAGAAATAAAATCAGGATTTCCCTTAAAAAAAACTCTGTAGGTATGGTTCTGTTCTCTCTTTATCGTTTCCTTTGGTCGTTTTTCCTTCACCAACCCCACTAACGTCTCTCCTCTCCCTTCTTTCAACCTTTCCCTCTCTTTTCTTTCCCAGCAACCAGTCCACTCTCCCATTGGCCACAACTTAACAAGTTACCTCATTGGTCAAAACTTTAACGAGATACGTGGAAAATTTAAACTTAAAAGTAAACCAACCTATTCACTTGTACATTTTTTTAAAAACATTGCTTCAAAAGAAATGCATTAATGACATTACAAATCAGGAGCTATTCGATCACCTTTTAAATCTAATACCAATGAATTATAACAAATAAACTCTATACTTGGTTTTAGCAAGGTATTACATATGTAAAACAAAATTGCGTTGTTTTTTAAAACAATATTTTGAGATCTGGGCCCATATCCACAAAGCGTCTCAGAGTAGAAAATTGGTCCTCTCTCTCCCCAGACAGACTCATTTTAGACCACTAACCCCTAAACAGAGATACAGCATGTTGGTTGTGGTTAACACAATGACAACTAATTCTTGAATGTACATCTGCCTCACTCTCAGAGAAATAAGTAGTACTGCTAGGTTTTACACAGTCAAATGTTACATTTTTTATAAATAATAATATGCCATTTAAAATTATGCTTCAAATGAAAACCGAGATGACTGCATTACAATATAAACAGCAGGCTATAGGCCTATTTCAATCATATTGAAATACATTTCATGTTCAATATATTGAGTTTTTTGCTACTTGTAGACTACGGTCTGTAATTTGTCTCAATATATTTAATGATGTGTAGCCTAACATGTGCCCAATGATGTGCCAAATCTGTGATTTAGAATAAGCCGCCTCAATATTTGCAGCCGTAGGTAGTAATATCTCTCTAGGAGCTGATCTGTCATCAGTATTGTGAACTAATTATAATGTTAAGGAAAGATTTGAATGGAGAAAACTGATCCAAGAGCAGCGCCATTGAGTTCCATTTTGCTACTCTATTGTGACTAGGCAATCAGGATATAGATTACATCTCCTCATCCAGGGAGTGCACACACACACACACACACACACACACACACACACACACACACACACACACACACAGGGAGGGAATGTTGTGTTTGTTTAATATTGTTTTAGGACTATGAAAATGGAAAAAAGGATTAGCCTATGGATTATGAAAACAACAAAAAGAAATGGGAAAATGGGAGAGGAGAAATGACTAGAGACAGTGTTGTTTAACTCACTGACCATGACCCATGAGTTCTTCTTACCTTTGTTCAGTAGAAAAGTCTCCCTCTTTAAAGTTTATAGGTTCAGTCATAGACCAGTCACTCTTCATGGACACACAGCTGGGTACAGGGGAGAATGGTCTCTCCTGCTTGATTGGGCTTCAACACAACAGAGACAAACATTACATCTCTCATCCACTCTGAGCTCAGATGGCGAAACATAAGAAGAGTTTCATTCCAAAACGCTATATATCCATTTTCAGAAATGTTGGTCAATTAGCTTTTATTGCTTAAAGAAATTATTAAACCACTACAAGGCTTTGTAAAGGCTTCTAAAGTGGGTAAATTCCACTTAAAGTTTCGGACTTGATTTTCCCTGATGAAAAATGTATGAACCCCTTCAGAAAATATCCCTTAATTATAATCCACCGAAAAATGCACATTTGCTGTTGCTGCAGGATTATTTTCCTGCTGTGAGAAACTGGGTCAAATTAAGATATGGCATCTGTAAATGCATTCATCTTAAGGTAGCTAGGTGAGACAACCACGTATCACAGTCAAATATACAGGATACGAACATTACATTCCAGCTAAACAATGGTTTTAAATCACATCTCAAATCTACAATAGTTACATTGAAGGTACCTATTAGTAATCATTTCTGATGAAAAATCACAAATGTGATTTTCTTTTCTCCTATATAGCATTTTCTAATATAAATTCTTAAACAATATTTTCAGCTCACCTCTTGTCTTTTGTGTCATGTTCCCCAAAGAGACTCATTCTAGAGGCAGGGCCCCCCTCCTCTCTCTCCCCAGAGAGACTCATTTTAGAGGCAGGGCCCCCCTCCTCTCTCTCCCCAGAGAGACTCATTTTAGAGGCAGGGCCCCCCTCCTCTCTCTCCCCAGAGAGACTCATTTTAGAGGCAGGGCCCCCCTCCTCTCTCTCCCCAGAGAGACTCATTTTAGAGGCAGGGCCCCCCTCCTCTCTCTCCCCAGAGAGACTCATTTTAGACCACTGACCCCTAAACAGAGATGCAGCATGTTGGTTGTGGTTAACACAGTGACAACTCATTCTAGAATGTCAATTGTTCTATTTTATTCATTATATCTTAGAAATAAAACATTAACTAACAGATACATCCAAACGGTCAGGTGATTTAATGCAATTACCTTTTCTATCCCAATGACTACTCAAAACCCGCCCACACGGCCTGAAAACTAGGCCAAAACATAGCCCCTGATAGGCCTACATCTTATTTCAGACAGCCTCCAGTAGCCTGGGCAACATGTAGTCAAGATGTAAGCTGAATGATTTTGCAGCTTGCTTAGTTCAAATTGACAGATTAATTAATTTAACATGAACAGCAAGGCGATTTTGAGGTAGGAAGTGCTTCTGTTACCCAGTAGCCTGCTGGAATAGGCTACTAGACAGGCATAACAATTAATAGGCTACTTGATGGTCAACAGATCTATCATTCTCCACATTTAATGTCTGTTTCATTGTGGAGTTTTTCTCATAACAGAAGCACATGATGAAGTTCCATAACTTCCATTTCAAATTTCCACTCGAGACCCAAGAACAAAACCCAAGAACTGAGCATGTGTAAAAACCTTCGTATGATATGGTTTTCCATAAGCAAAGTCGACATTAGAATGCAATTTAAACCACCTCCGACAGAATGTATCTAACGTGCTCTAGAGCGCCTAAAGTAGTTTTCCTGTGATTTGTCACCTTATTTCTTGATGCGCATCAGTTCTACAGCGTTAATATGTTTCATGGAATAAGGGTTGTAAAATAGGTGTCTCCATAATGACAATGATAATAGTCTACCTGATAACACATAGAGCTACTGATTAGTTTCCACTTTGAAAACTGCTGTCTGTCAGCAACTAAGCTCAAATAGCAGTTCTATTAACTAGTAATATCTCATTCCAGGTATTCATTCTCTTACTCTGTCCATTAGAATAGATTATTGTTCAGAAATACTTACTTTATTTTTCAGTTCTCTCCATATAGTGTTTTCTGCTCTGTCATCTCCAAATGGATCCTGTAGAAAATAACACATTTACTTTCTGTTTCAGCTCAACCTGATAATCAAGTGTTTTATTGGTATCTTCCACTAGAGGGCAGTAAACCCCTGCTGTACCAGCCACCACGTTTACATGCACACCAATATCCCGTTATTATTCGGGATACTTCAGTATACTGTTTTTGAGTTGATGCATGTTCACATCTTATCCCTGTTAAAGATGTTTCTGAGGTCTGCTCAGGCTCAGTTTCACATATCATATGTGATGATGTTTTCATCTGATTGTCAAACAAATCCCTTCAAAAAGTAGGCCACCTGTGCAGCTTGATCCAGTCAGCCAGATCCTGTGCAAAATGTCCAAAAGTCATCGGTTTGAACGGTTTAATAAGGTTGATAAGGTTGAAAATACTGTTTGCATAACAGTGTCAAAGATAACACCTTACAGTCTCATTCACATTATCTCAAGAGATACTGAAATGAATAACATTTATCCACCCCTGTTCCCCAGACAAAATTAACATTTGTTGTATCATTTAAATGCAAGAAATCCATAATTCTGCAGGAGTTCATATTATATTAGGTTACAGGCCTACAGTCAGTGTCCAGATGTCAGTTACTATTCCATTTAACCCATATGAAAATGCATCAAATTCCCTTTCAGGATCCATATTTTGGTATTTTTAAGGTAAATGATGAAGACCGCTGTCTATTGAAACGTTGGTCATCAGGTTATTACATTATTTCATCTGAGCTCATAGAGTGAGACTCTCATTTTATTTTACAAGTGTTCTCCTCTGTTAGCCAGCACCTCTCCTAAACAGGTGTTCTCCTCTGTTAGCCAGCACCTCTCCTAAACAGGTGTTCTACTCTGTTAGCCAGCACCTCTCCTAAACAGGTGTTCTACTCTGTTACCCAGCACCTCTCCTAAACAGGTGTTCTACTCTGCTAGCCAGCACCTCTCCTAAACAGGTGTTCTACTCTGTTACCCAGCACCTCTCCTAAACAGGTGTTCTACTCTGCTAGCCAGCACCTCTCCTAAACAGGTGTTCTACTCTGCTAGCCAGCACCTCTCCTAAACAGGTGTTCTACTCTGTTAGCCAGCACCTCTCCTAAACAGGTGTTCTACTCTGTTACCCAGCACCTCTCCTAAACAGGTGTTCTCCTCTGCTAGCCAGCACCTCTCCTAAACAGGTGTTCTACTCTGTTACCCAGCACCTCTCCTAAACAGGTGTTCTACTCTGTTACCCAGCACCTCTCCTAAACAGGTGTTCTACTCTGTTACCCAGCACCTCTCCTAAACAGGTGTTCTCCTCTGTTACCCAGCACCTCTCCTAAACAGGTGTTCTACTCTGCTAGCCAGCACCTCTCCTAAACAGGTGTTCTACTCTGTTAGCCAGCACCTCTCCTAAACAGGTGTTCTACTCTGCTAGCCAGCACCTCTCCTAAACAGGTGTTCTACTCTGTTACCCAGCACCTCTCCTAAACAGGTGTTCTACTCTGTTACCCAGCACCTCTCCTAAACAGGTGTTCTACTCTGCTAGCCAGCACCTCTCCTAAACAGGTGTTCTACTCTGTTAGCCAGCACCTCTCCTAAACAGGTGTTCTACTCTGTTACCCAGCACCTCTCCTAAACAGGTGTTCTCCTCTGTTAGCCAGCACCTCTCCTAAACAGGTGTTCTACTCTGTTACCCAGCACCTCTCCTAAACAGGTGTTCTACTCTGTTAGCCAGCACCTCTCCTAAACAGGTGTTCTACTCTGTTACCCAGCACCTCTCCTAGACAGGTGTTCTACTCTGTTACCCAGCACCTCTCCTAAACAGGTGTTCTACTCTGCTACCCAGCACCTCTCCTAAACAGGTGTTCTACTCTGTTAGCCAGCACCTCTCCTAAACAGGTGTTCTACTCTGTTACCCAGCACCTCTCCTAAACAGGTGTTCTACTCTGTTACCCAGCACCTCTCCTAAACAGGTGTTCTACTCTGCTACCCAGCACCTCTCCTAAACAGGTGTTCTACTCTGTTAGCCAGCACCTCTCCTAAACAGGTGTTCTACTCTGTTAGCCAGCACCTCTCCTAAACAGGTGTTCTCCTCTGTTAGCCAGCACCTCTCCTAAACAGGTGTTCTACTCTGTTACCCAGCACCTCTCCTAAACAGGTGTTCTACTCTGTTACCCAGCACCTCTCCTAAACAGGTGTTCTACTCTGTTACCCAGCACCTCTCCTAAACAGGTGTTCTCCTCTGTTAGCCAGCACCTCTCCTAAACAGGTGTTCTACTCTGTTACCCAGCACCTCTCCTAAACAGGTGTTCTCCTCTGTTAGCCAGCACCTCTCCTAAACAGGTGTTCTACTCTGTTACCCAGCACCTCTCCTAAACAGGTGTTCTACTCTGTTACCCAGCACCTCTCCTAAACAGGTGTTCTCCTCTGTTAGCCAGCACCTCTCCTAAACAGGTGTTCTACTCTGTTAGCCAGCACCTCTCCTAAACAGGTGTTCTACTCTGCTACACAGCACCTCTCCTAAACAGGTGTTCTACTCTGCTACCCAGCACCTCTCCTAAACAGGTGTTCTACTCTGTTACCCAGCACCTCTCCTAAACAGGTGTTCTACTCTGTTACCCAGCACCTCTCCTAAACAGGTGTTCTACTCTGTTAGCCAGCACCTCTCCTAAACAGGTGTTCTCCTCTGTTACCCAGCACCTCTCCTAAACAGGTGTTCTACTCTGTTAGCCAGCACCTCTCCTAAACAGGTGTTCTACTCTGCTAGCCAGCACCTCTCCTAAACAGGTGTTCTACTCTGTTACCCAGCACCTCTCCTAAACAGGTGTTCTACTCTGTTACCCAGCACCTCTCCTAAACAGGTGTTCTACTCTGCTACCCAGCACCTCTCCTAAACAGGTGTTCTACTCTGTTAGCCAGCACCTCTCCTAAACAGGTGTTCTACTCTGCTACCCAGCACCTCTCCTAAACAGGTGTTCTCCTCTGTTAGCCAGTACCTCTCCTAAACAGGTGTTCTACTCTGTTACCCAGCACCTCTCCTAAACAGGTGTTCTACTCTGTTACCCAGCACCTCTCCTAAACAGGTGTTCTACTCTGTTAGCCAGCACCTCTCCTAAACAGGTGTTCTACTCTGTTACCCAGCACCTCTCCTAGACAGGTGTTCTACTCTGTTACCCAGCACCTCTCCTAAACAGGTGTTCTACTCTGCTACCCAGCACCTCTCCTAAACAGGTGTTCTACTCTGTTAGCCAGCACCTCTCCTAAACAGGTGTTCTACTCTGTTACCCAGCACCTCTCCTAAACAGGTGTTCTACTCTGTTACCCAGCACCTCTCCTAAACAGGTGTTCTACTCTGCTAGCCAGCACCTCTCCTAAACAGGTGTTCTACTCTGTTACCCAGCACCTCTCCTAAACAGGTGTTCTCCTCTGTTAGCCAGCACCTCTCCTAAACAGGTGTTCTACTCTGTTAGCCAGCACCTCTCCTAAACAGGTGTTCTACTCTGCTACACAGCACCTCTCCTAAACAGGTGTTCTACTCTGTTACCCAGCACCTCTCCTAAACAGGTGTTCTACTCTGTTACCCAGCACCTCTCCTAAACAGGTGTTCTACTCTGTTACCCAGCACCTCTCCTAAACAGGTGTTCTACTCTGTTACCCAGCACCTCTCCTAAACAGGTGTTCTCCTCTGTTACCCAGCACCTCTCCTAAACAGGTGTTCTACTCTGTTACCCAGCACCTCTCCTAAACAGGTGTTCTACTCTGCTACCCAGCACCTCTCCTAAACAGGTGTTCTACTCTGTTACCCAGCACCTCTCCTAAACAGGTGTTCTCCTCTGTTACCCAGCACCTCTCCTAAACAGGTGTTCTACTCTGTTACCCAGCACCTCTCCTAAACAGGTGTTCTACTCTGTTACCCAGCACCTCTCCTAAACAGGTGTTCTACTCTGTTACCCAGCACCTCTCCTAAACAGGTGTTCTCTCTGTTACCCAGCACCTCTCCTAAACAGGTGTTCTACTCTGTTACAGCACCTCTCTAAACAGGTGTTCTCTCTGTTAGCACCTCTCCTAAACAGGTGTTCTACTCTGTTACCCAGCACCTCTCCTAAACAGGTGTTCTACTCTGTTACCCAGCACCTCTCCTAAACAGGTGTTCTCCTCTGTTAGCCAGCACCTCTCCTAAACAGGTGTTCTACTCTGTTACCCAGCACCTCTCCTAAACAGGTGTTCTACTCTGTTAGCCAGCACCTCTCCTAAACAGGTGTTCTCCTCTGTTAGCCAGCACCTCTCCTAAACAGGTGTTCTACTCTGTTAGCCAGCACCTCTCCTAAACAGGTGTTCTACTCTGCTACCCAGCACCTCTCCTAAACAGGTGTTCTACTCTGTTACCCAGCACCTCTCCTAAACAGGTGTTCTACTCTGTTACCCAGCACCTCTCCTAAACAGGTGTTCTCCTCTGTTACCCAGCACCTCTCCTAAACAGGTGTTCTACTCTGTTAGCCAGCACCTCTCCTAAACAGGTGTTCTACTCTGCTAGCCAGCACCTCTCCTAAACAGGTGTTCTACTCTGTTAGCCAGCACCTCTCCTAAACAGGTGTTCTACTCTGCTAGCCAGCACCTCTCCTAAACAGGTGTTCTACTCTGCTACCCAGCACCTCTCCTAAACAGGTGTGCGTTTCTTTTGCCTCCAGTTTAAGGTAAAGGACACCTGACTTTATATTTAAAGCCTTTTGGAATCCACATTTTCCACTAAATAAGAAGTGATATTTCCTGGGGCCAGAAAAGGCTCTGCATGGTAGGAATGGCCCAGCAGCACTCCAACACTAGTTTGGTGAATTCCAAATGTTCCCTTTATTCTAGATGATTAACCTGAAATATTCACTTTACTTTCAAACTGCGTTGTAGTTTAGAGATTAAACTATGAGCTGCTCTGTCATCTCAAAATGGCCCCTGTACAGATACTTTGTTATTTTCAGTTTCAACTGCAGTCATGGCCTCACCCCTTTATATACCAATAGTAACCAGAGGGTGGCGCTAACAGTCAGTTGCATGTGACAGCAGTATCTGATGACATGGTACCGAATCTCGCGTAAAAAAAATGTATAGTCCTTCTTCAAGACATCTCTTACATTATTTTAGCTAAACTTATAATGTACTCCAAACCAGGTTTAGTTGTGTTTTTTTCTCTCCAAAATATGATTTACTTTAGGCCTATAATAATTGTTAACAGTCCTCAAATAAACTGTCTTCAAATATCTGATGATTAGTTGAATCAGGTGTGTAAATGCTGGGCAAGAACAAAAGGATTGAGAAACCCTGAGACAAACATCAAACCATATCATTGAAAAGCTCCTGCACCATCTTCACCAGACGTTTTGCTGATAGCAAAACCCAAGAACTGAGCATGTGTAAAAACCTTCGCATTATATGGTTTTCCATAAGCAAAGTCGACATTAGAATGCAGTTTAAACCACCTCCGACAGAATTTATCTAACGTGCTCTAGAGCGCCTAAAGTAGTTTTCCTGTGATTTGTCACCTTATTTCTTGATGCGCATCAGTTCTACAGCGTTAATATGTTTTATGGAAAAAGGGTTGTAAAATAGGTGTCTCCTTAATGACAATCTAAATAACATGTATAATAGCCTACCTTATATCTCATTCCAGGTATTCATTCTCTTACGCTGTCCTTTAGAATAGATTATTGTTCAGATTATTGTTCAGAAATACATACTTTATTATTCAGTTCTCTCCATATAGTGTTTTCTGCTCTGTCATCTCCAAATGGATGCTGTACAGCTGAGCCGCAGCTCAGTCGTCATAAAATGGATCCTGTACAAAAGAACAACTTTACTTTCTGTTTCAGCTCAGCCGTCTCCCCATCCTGATATTAAAGTGTTTTATTGGTATCTTCCACTAGATGGCAGTAAACACCTGCTGTAACTAGACTACGACTATGTGTTCGGTTTCATACATGCAGTTTCCCAGAGGAGAAGTGCTGATCTAGGATCAGGTCCCCCCCTGTCCATTTAATCTGTTTCATTATGATCTAAAAGGCTAAACTGATCCCAGAGTAGGAACTCTTTATGAATACTGTCACAGGTGACTCCTCAAGATGAGGCTCATGATTTATAAGTTATATTCTTTAGGAATCAATTAATATCATTAACTGAACTGCTTTGCCATGAACAGATCTGTGAGGTCTTAACTTAAAGGAACTATATAGAGTTTATGGTTATTTTAAATGGGGTTGAACATTCATCCCATCAGATTGTGTAAAGGATTTTATGAGTTCAGAAAAATGCTGACTTGGAAGCATCTCTCTGACCTCACCCTGCTGAAACACACCCAAGTAAAGACCACATAGCTTCAGTTATATGCTTTTCTGTTTTTACCCACTTTTACAGCCAATGAATGGACTGGTAGCAATATGAATCAGTGGAAAATACAGACTAGTTAGCCACCTCCCAATAGATGGACCCCACGCAGAACTTTCAGCAATGCAGCATCTTCAGTAAGCGAGTATTCCAGACACTCTCTTCTTATGAACCAGTTGCTATTAAATGAAGGTTTTTGGACAGAAAACCTGCGGCTACGGTAGGATTCTAGGCTAATCTGGGTTGGCACATCTGTTCCAAGATAGTCAGGAACAGTCGGAGGTGGAGGGGCTGTGCAGCCATTATCCTGGCGGTGCTTGTGGAAGGGTGGGTAGGCTCTGCACACGGAGCTAACTGGAGCTCGGCAGCATCATAACTGTTGGGCTTGCCGGCGGCCTCGCTGGTTTGATGATGCTGCTGCTGCTCATCACTCTCCTTTGGCTTTGTTTGGCTACTTTTTGTACCATTGTCTGAAGAAGCCTATTGTGGTGAAACGTCAGGAGTATGTTTTTTTGTTGAAACTTTTAAATGAGCCACATGGATGCTAACTGGGTACTCAGGTAAAACTAGACAAATACACCTTTTATTTTGGTATTTTTGGGACCAAATAAATGTACACCAACAGTGGACAATTCCCAGCAAAAGCATGGAGCTACAACTCTCTAGTGGAGAATAGAGGGAGTATTCCCCTTGGAGAATCCAGAGTGGCTCACTGAGGAAAAACATATTGGAGAATAACAACAATCTCAATCTGAAGCTTTAAAAAATAGCATTTCTTCCTCCTAACCCACCTATTGTCCCTGTATGAATATTAGTTGGCATCTAATTGAAGAACATACTGCTTTATAGATCCCAGCCTGACAAACAATTGTTTGGGCCTTACTTTGAGCACTTTGCACTGGGCCTCCATTGAGTCTCCATGTGTCAAGCAGTACAGAGAAACGCCCTCTAGATGACAGCAGAGGCCTGCTCTTGGATCTACCCTGTCTAACCACCAGTTTAGTGACCTTGTTCCATCAATATGTCCATACTACTTCACAACCGATTTGAGGTCTTGACCAGCAATGTCCCGTTGGGCTCAACCAAGCAGAGAGTGAGGTTCTAGAAAGAGGACTGACTTTCATACCAACTCCTAAACAGGTGGACTGCGGGGAGCTCCGGAGGGATCTACACTTCTATCATAGAAGATTGAAGTTATTAGATCATTTTGATTATGAAACAGATTTTCCTCATATACTATTTCCAAACCCCTCACATTGGGAACCTCAGTTGGAGTCAGTGTCAGAAACTATACAGACTGTTATACGTAGGGATGTGGCTTCCTTTTCACAATTCAGAACCAGACCTGTATATCAGCTTAACCTTACACATTTTTCAAAAAATCAAGCTCTAGAAACATTGAACATCAGAATATAGTGATTAAACCAGCAGATAAGGGGGCTCAGATTGTTGTAATGGATAAAGTGAATATCTTCTTGAAGCCAATAGCCAATAGGATAATGGTAAACACTATGTTCCATTGTCCCACTCAACCCAACCGGAAAACACAAAGATGAATCCAGGAGATAGTGAGTAAACTATATGAGGATAAGTACATTACAGATAAACATATGGTCTATCTTTTTGGGGGCAGATTCTCCAAGGCCTAGGCAGTTTTACTTACTGCCTAAAATACATATCTCCTGAGACGTTGGCGGTTTCCCTACGGCTGACCAATAGTAAGTGATTGTGTCTCAGAATCTTCCTGTATTGCTGATTATATTGACTTTTATATCAACCCTCTATCCCAGAAACACCCCAGGTATGTTAAGGATAGTTATGAATGCAGGGTTTATTACTATGGTATTACTCTTTATGTTAACTTAGCTACTGACTTGTTCTATTGTTGTTGTCAAGACGTTAACCTGCTAGTCAGCATTTCATTGCACTGTTAACTCCATGTATATGACAAATAAACCACCTTGAACTTAGAAGGGAAGGGGGAGGACAGCCAGAAAGGGAGGGAAAAGATGGCCAGCTAAATTACAGTATGTGTCCTCAAATGTTATGTCATCTAAACATCTCACATTAGCTGGAAGAACTGACAAATGAAATGAATCATAGAGGTCTTATAACTTATTCCATTCTACAGGTCCAATGTTTTGTCTCATGTCTCTTTATATTAATATAGCCTGGGGACCATGTAGCTGGATTGAAATCACCTTGTTTTATAACCTTCTTTGTTACTCAGTGGTACTTCAATTGGCCGGACCATGCCCAATTATTTCACACGGTAATGCTCCAGCATCCACTCAGAGCTTATGCATCTAATGCATTCCTCAAATACTGCAGAGTTGTTAAGCAAGTCCATGAGATCGTCATGTTCAACCACGTTTATTTGCTTATTTGTAAGATGAAACCTGAGGGGATCACTGTAGTGTGTCATAAATGCATCAAAAATGGTTCTGAGGTCCTCAACAATGCTATTCTATACCGTAGCTGGGATGCTGATTCCTGATTTTCAAAATAAAAAGACAGATATTGTTTTTGAGACCTTCAATTAGCTGCTCAGTGTTGATCTCTGTGGCTTGAACATATTCAGCCTCTGGCAGACTCTCTACATCGCTCATGTCATCTTCAATGGGATCAGTCCCCGTCTCAAATTCATCATGAGGGCAATTCTCATCTAAGTTGGGGCTTAAAAGCTCTGTGGTTTTGGTAGATGTGTGACCGATAGGCGCTGAAACATCTATTTGTTTTCCCACATCCATTAAGTCCACAGGTAATTAGACAATGTGGTTCATGCTGGTGATAGAGGCCAATATGTGTGAGTCGTCTGGACACAGAGAAAGTATGCTCGTTGCAAAGTGGACAATTGAATAGAGTTGGCATTCTTCAGAAAGATTGTGAACCTTGGAATGATGGGATGGAATCATGGAGATCATTGGTACTCAGCCACTTGCAGACATCATCAAGGGACCAGTCTTCCACAGCCACACTCAAATAAAAGTTGACACATAGCGCAAAAAGTGAAATGTATTAATGATGAGGCTAAAACAAAACCTATCCCACTCTTTCCAGACAACCACCTTTCCTCCTAATTTGTATTTATGGTTGTTCCATAACGAAGCAGAGCTTGTCAGGAATGGTGAAGATGTCTGTCTCTTATAATATGGGATTCTGCAGTCCCACATTTAAGTGTTGACTCAGATAATATGATGCTCCAAATGGGGCATTAACTTATTCTTCCATGTCAACCCAAATTGGCCTATTAGAGTTCTCAATAAAGAGAGTCTATTTGGGCAGTTATAAAGGCTTCTTGCTATAATTACATGTTAGGGAGCTTTAATCCTCCCTTCTAAATCTTTACCTGTAATCTAGCTTGGTTCATCCTCGCCCTTTTAATAGTCCAAATGAATCATTTTGTCTATGGTGTTAAAGGTGTAGGCAGGTATGGACAGTGGAACATGCTGATGATGTAATTCAGTTTAGGAGCTTTAACCATCTTCATAACATGTGGCCTACCCCACAATGAGATTCGTAGCTTATTCTTCAAGCTGGAGTTGAGTTTTGTTAAAACACTGTATTGATTGATTGATTGATTGACTGCAAAGACATTCATTCACCATTCAGTTAGTATTGGAAAAGAAGAAGGAATTACACAGAACACACTATAATCACACTGTATTGCTTGATTGATTCACTATTCAGTTAGTATTGGATTTACAAAGGAGTAACACAGAACACAATATAATCACACTTCAAATACATCCAAAGACTTTATAGAGGCTAATCTGTTAGTAGATGGCATCAGTAAATTCTATCCACAAACCACTAC
The DNA here is from genome assembly GCF_020615455.1 of Coregonus clupeaformis. Taxonomy (NCBI): domain Eukaryota; kingdom Metazoa; phylum Chordata; class Actinopteri; order Salmoniformes; family Salmonidae; genus Coregonus; species Coregonus clupeaformis. The sequence continues at coordinate 60,648 of NW_025535234.1, read as the reverse complement.
TACCTAATAACATATTTGCATTCACATAACTAGACGTCATTATTTTAATATTAGTCAACTCAAACAATCCAATTCAACATTTCTCATCTCCCAATTAACCTACTTTCCTTTTAACACAGAAAACCCTCTACAATCTCTATTATCCTCTACCGCTGTCTTTCCATCTAACGGTACTTTAGCAGGTGACACATTATTGTTAAGTTATAGTCAAAACAAATAAAACCTCCATTCACAGACATGCCACTGAAACTACTATGTTATCCAATGCCACTATGGTTTGGTAGGACAATCTCTTTCGTATAATCTCATCAATTAAATCAGTGATTCAGGTCAACAGCATCAATGTAACAGTTTTGCTTCCTTCCCTACATGGTCTTGAACCAGGGACCCTCTGCACACATTAACAGCAGTCATTCAAACAAAGGCGCAACCTTGCAGAGCAAGGCAAACAACTCCTTCAAGGTCGCAGAGCAAGTTACGTCACCAATCTAAACACTACTAGTTAACACCACTAACTAGCTAGCCATTTCACACCGTTAACACTCACCACCCTTTTACCTCCTCCTTTTCGACAGCAACCAGTGATCCGGGTAAACCAAACTTAACCCATTATGACACTTACAGCTCTCTCACGTTCAGCCAACCCCAGTTGCTAACACCCACAGATCAACACCTAGAAACTCTCCAGACAACAAATAAAAAGCATTTTCAAACAGCGTTCTGCCTTTCCCTCTATCGTAGGGTTTAAAAAACTAACTTTACAACTTTAACAATCCTAGATGGCTGTAGTAGCTTCATGTTTGGGTTCAGTTTATCTGTTAGGATATTGGGTCAGTAATATTTCTGTAGTTACCTCAGCTAAAAGTTTCTATATTCCTCAGTTAATGTTATCTTTCATACTCTGCTTCTTTCCAACACTGCTTTTTTATCCCTGCTGTTTTTTAATAGTCTTTTTATTCTCTTTGTCCCGTTGCTTCACTTCCCATTAAGAAAACACCCTCTCTTCCCTGTGCTTCATCACTATCCTATTAGTATCCCCTGTTATCAACTAAGATCACAGCCACCCTCTCTTCCCTGTGCTTCATCACTATCCTATTAGTATCCCCTGTTATCAACTAAGATCATAGCCACCCTCTCTTCCCTGTGCTTCATCACTATCCTATTAGTATCCCCTGTTATCAACTAAGATCACAGCCACCCTCTCTTCCCTGTGCTTCATCACTATCCTATTAGTATCCCCTGTTATCAACTAAGATCATAGCCACCCTCTCTTCCCTGTGCTTCATCACTATCCTATTAGTATCCCCTGTTATCAACTAAGATCACAGCCACCCTCTCTTCCCTGTGCTTCATCACTATACTATTAGTATCCCCTGTTATCAACTAAGATCATAGCCACCCTCTCTTCCCTGTGCTTCATCACTATCCTATTAGTATCCCCTGTTATCAACTAAGATCATAGCCACCCTCTCTTCCCTGTGCTTCATCACTATACTATTAGTATCCCCTGTTATCAACTAAGATCATAGCCACCCTCTCTTCCCTGTGCTTCATCACTATACTATTAGTATCCCCTGTTATCAACTAAGATCATAGCCACCCTCTCTTCCCTGTGCTTCATCACTATACTATTAGTATCCCCTGTTATCAACTAAGATCACAGCCACCCTCTCTTCCCTGTGCTTCATCACTATCCTATTAGTATCCCCTGTTATCAACTAAGATCACAGCCACCCTCTCTTCCCTGTGCTTCATCACTATCCTATTAGTATCCCCTGTTATCAACTAAGATCATAGCCACCCTCTCTTCCCTGTGCTTCATCACTATCCTATTAGTATCCCCTGTTATCAACTAAGATCATAGCCACCCTCTCTTCCCTGTGCTTCATCACTATACTATTAGTATCCCCTGTTATCAATTAAGATCATAGCCACCCTCTCTTCCCTGTGCTTCATCACTATCCTATTAGTATCCCCTGTTATCAACTAAGATCACAGCCACCCTCTCTTCCCTGTGCTTCATCACTATCCTATTAGTATCCCCTGTTATCAACTAAGATCATAGCCACCCTCTCTTCCCTGTGCTTCGTCACTATACTATTAGTATCCCCTGTTATCAATTAAGATCATAGCCACCCTCTCTTCCCTGTGCTTCATCACTATCCTATTAGTATCCCCTGTTATCAATTAAGATCATAGCCACCCTCTCTTCCCTGTGCTTCGTCACTATACTATTAGTATCCCCTGTTATCAATTAAGATCATAGCCACCCTCTCTTCCCTGTGCTTCATCACTATCCTATTAGTATCCCCTGTTATCAACTAAGATCATAGCAACAGCTCTTATGAATCCACCAATCCTCCATTATTAGAAGTCAGCAGATCTAGGTAACTGTCCTTTCTGAGTAGGCTACAGGTAACAAACCAAACACTTGCTGTAGTTGATCAGCATATATTGAATTTGTATCCATAGTATTAATATCCAATTTATTGATTGACATTACGTCACCGTTCTCTATCGTTTAATCTAGCAAAGCATTAGGCAACGCAAAAAAATGAATACCTCGAAATTGTCTCGCTATTCCTGTTAAATAATTGTGTCTTTTAATTTGAACCAATCACGCCGCTAAATCTTCCATTCTACATCACCAAACCAAATACTTTGTAGTATCTGTCTAAGCAACACATACCAACAGTTGAATTACACTCAGAAACCCAGATTTTACTCTATTCCATTTACCCAATGCTATTGAAATGACAAATAAATCCCACAAATAGCCCAATGACTCTATAAATTCCACTCCTTATGGGTAGTTCATTTCTTAAACCTTATCTCTATCAAATTATCCATCAGTGGCTCAAACTCAGAAAACCTTTATTTATTATTTCCCACCCCTGACGTACGTCTACGATTGGGTGAGCAAGTTAATACATACATATTATTCAAATGATCACTTTATCACCTCTCTAGTAATCGATTACACCCACATAAACTTCATCCTATTTTCACATCGTCACATACTCCATATAAAACGTTAGAAACTCCTAGGTACTCACATCAAACAATCCTTTCCTGTTTTTTTTTAATGATTCTTAATCGACACGAATCAACTTCTCCAAACAAACTCCCAACGGAACCAAAACAACCAGACTGTAGTGTCAAGGACACTGACCTTCCTGTCATTGGATCTTCACCAATTCTCTAACCTTCAGGAAACTCCAGTCAAAGTCAAGCCTCTCATTAAAACATAGACTTTTCCACTACACTCTAAAATAACCTCACGCTCTCCATACCACTCCTTGATATTATATGATTGGCATTGGTGTACGGAACCACAATATAATGTTATATCAAAGCTTATTATCCAAACTGATATCAAATCATCATACACATTCATATAATTTATTATGCACCCTTTCTGCTCTTTGTTCATAAAATAGCCCATGTTGTTCCGTATACCTCGATGCCATCTGGTGAACAAAAAATGGTCGCATTGAGTTTACTTAAAAGGTCTCTTCCGATTAACACCATAGGAGTTGTAGCACTTCCTATAAATGAATGTTGAAAAATAATATCCTCCAAATCAATTTGTAATGGGAGAGATATAGGATCAATTTGTAATGGGAGAGATATAGGATAAATTTGTAATGGGAGAGATATAGGATCAATTTGTAATGGGAGAGAATGTGGATCAATTTGTAATGGGAGAGATATAGATCAATTTGTAATGGGAGAGATATAGGATCAATTTGTAATGGGAGAGATATAGGATCAATTAGTAATGGGAGAGATATAGGATCAATTTGCATAGTTCCACTAAATCCGATAGACTGGACTTTCTGATTACTTAAAGGACACCTTCAATCTTGTTGCCTTAAACATGACATAGTTGCCCCTGTATCTATTAGAAATTGAATTATTTTACCAGATACCCATAAACTTAACTGTGGTATATCTAATGGGCTAACCGAAATATGCAATTGTGGTGCATTGATCATGTGTTTAACCTCCTCCCTGCTTATCGGTGTTGTGGTGCATTGATCATGTGTTTAACCTCCTCTCTGCTTATCGGTGTTGTGGTCCATTGATCATGTGTTTAACCTCCTCCCTGCTTATCGGTGTTGTGGTCCATTGATCATGTGTTTAACCTCCTCCCTGCTTATCGGTTTGGTGCTTGATCATGTATTTAACCTCCTCCCTGCTTATCGGTGTTGTGGGTCCATTGATCATGTGTTTAACCTCCTCCCTGCTTATCGGTATTGTGGTGCATTGATCATGTGTTTAACCTCCTCCCTGCTTATCGGTGTTGTGGTGCATTGATCATGTGTTTAACCTCCTCCCTGTATCGGTGTTGTGGTGCATTGATCATGTATTTAACCTCCTCCCTGCTTATCGGTGTTGTGGTGCATTGATCATGTATTTAACCTCCCCCTGCTTATCGGTGTTGTATGTCATTGTCCCCATAATAGATTACCCGGCCTTCTCCTCTCTAGGTGTATTCTGGGAATTAGGGTGCGGTTGGGCAGGAGTCCAATTTCCCCTCTCTCTATCTCCATATCTTCGTCTCTCCTCATCCTGTATTCTAACGTTACAGTCTCCAACCCAATGTCCCCAGTGTTGACAATAATTGCAAGTATCCCTGTCTCTGTTAAAGCTCCTTCTTCCTCCTCTGGAATTACCATTGGACCTTCCTCTTCCTCCATTATTATCCTTCCCCTAATTCAACTAAAAATTACATCATTCTATTTGCTAATCTATTGTTTAAATCAACATTTTGGTTTTGTTTGATTATTGTAAATATCATTTTATATTCATTTCCCACACACTCTCTAGTATATCTAATTTTTTCAGTGTTTATTCGTCATGTATGACCTCTAAACCTTCTTTCTGCCGTGTCTAAAGCTCTACCAAACCTTTGGAACCACAATGGACCTGCATTCCTCGCACCACCGTTTGGTCTCAAAGTTATCTGTTTTAGCTTTAGGAAACATATATTTTGACCTGATTTTAGGATTTGTTATATATTTTTTGCCTAACCCCCATAAGATTGTATAAATAACCAATCATATATGTCACTATCCTCTTCTACGTCTTCCCCTGTACTAGAAGCTGGAGGCTGAATAGAGTTCGCTAACTGTGGATATAACCAATCATATTGTCACTATCCTCTTCTACGTCTTCCCCTGTACTAGAAGCTGGAGGCTGAATAGAGTTCGCTAACTGTGGATATAACCAATCATATTGTCACTATCCTCTTCTCGTCTTCCCCTGTACTAGAAGCTGGAGGCTGAATAGAGTTCGCTAACTGTGGATATAACCAATCATATTGTCACTATCCCTTCTACGTCTTCCCCTGTACTAGAAGCTGGAGGCTGAATAGAGTTCGCTAACTGTGGATATAACCAATCATATTGTCACTATCCTCTTCTACGTCTTCCCCTGTACTAGAAGCTGGAGGCTGAATAGAGTTCGCTAACTGTGGATATAACCAATCATATTGTCACTATCCTCTTCTACGTCTTCCCCTGTACTAGAAGCTGGAGGCTGAATAGAGTTCGCTAACTGTGGATAAATTCCTTTCATACTTTCAGATCCTTTTATAGCCCCTTGTGGACTGACTCTTTTCATAAAGTAGATTATGTTGCTCCATTGCCAAATTACCTAATTTCTTAACTGACTTTTCCTCCTTCCTAATAATATTTACAGTCCATTGTGCACTCATTAAATCCCATGATTTACATACCTCTTTCATGTCATTTAAATCCCATTTCGGGTAGCTTATGGCTGTATTATCAATTATATACTTTCGCTCTACTTGTAATTTAACCCTTTTAAAACCACCATCTTGAGGATAGTCATTATCTGTCCATGCTGATAAATCACTAAGATATAGTTCCACATAGAAAAATCCTCATTTACTTAACATCCATTTGCACATTGTCTGATTTTCACTACTTTTAAAAGATACTTGTTTTAAATGCGGATTTGTCTGTAATAATTTCATCATTTCCCTTCTCTCTCTTCGAGGTAAAATGAAGCTCTGATTTACTCTTAAAAAATGAAAGTCTGCTTCCCTGTTAGTTCGGCTGTAAACTGCATCCTGTTCGTTTAGACGCCAATCTGTTATGACCAGTTTCTCTGGTATCTCGTACTTCAGGATGTAAGAGAGTAGTCGACCACTTAGATGGAGAGTTGATTCATTGTTATTTAATGGTTACAGTACTGGATTCAATGACAAGCGGTACGGGCGTAGCCTCTTGTCATCTGAATGACTTCCATAGAAAACCTCTCAGTTTATATAATGCTCTCCGAGCTACTTCCATCCCACAGTTGCCAACCATTATTGAGTGTCACTCATCTCCTACAATAGGATCCCTACATAGTATCGTGGGCACCCTAGCCAGGCCATTCCATCACGTACTCTTTCTAAGATTAGCAACAGTGGCCCCTAATCTATCTTGGCACGCCGACCTTCTGGCCCCCCCATCCGTGAGCGACACAACACATGGCGTGTCCTTCTCCTCTCTCTCACCTACAGCTGATGACTTTAAAGACATTAATAAATGCTGTATCAAAAGACGTTATATCAAACACCTTCCTAATATTGTGTTACCTCCCCACTTTTGCCCTCAGAACAGCCTCAATTCATCGGGACATGGACTATACAAGGTGTTGAAAGCGTTCCACAAGGATGCTGGCCCAGGTTGACGCCAATTCTTCCCACAGTTGTGTCAAGTTGGCTGGATGTCCTTTGGTTGGTGTACCATGAGCGTGAAAAACCCAGCAGCGTTGCAGTTCTTGACACAAACCGGTGTGCCTGGCACCTACTACCATACCCTGTTCAAAGGGACTTAAATATGTTGTCTTGCCCATTCACCCTCTGAATGGCACACATACACAATCCAATGTCTCAATTGTCTCCAGGCTTAAACATCCTTCTTTAACCTGTCCCATCCCCTTCATCTACAAGTCACATCAATAAGGGATCATAGCTTTCACCTGGATTCACCTGCTCAGTCTGTCATGGAAAGAGCAGGTGTCCTTAATGTTTTGTCCACTTAAGTGTAAATTGCACAATAATGATCCATTGATGGATTTTTCTTATGTAGTCTATTGTTTTCTCTGTATTGAACCTGCCTGCCACCCACCCGCCTGGGGACTGTGGGTTATGAGACAACCCCCGCATCACTAGCTTGCATGTTCTGCAGCCTTGTAGAGATAGGGAGGGGATGACTGGGAGGCAGGTTGCCATTTATTGTCATGAATCTTGCCCTGGAGGCAGTTCTGCAAAGTGGTCACTAGCTGGCACAGGCATAAAGTAATAATATCTGATGTTAATGCTAACCTTAACCTCACTGCTAATCCTTACCTTAAATTAAGACCATAAACAACATTATCTTCCACAAATGTTTACGATATAGCCTATTTTGACTATGCAGTTGGCATATCTAGAGGAAATCGTGCAGTTCTGCCTCCAGGGCAAGATTCATGACAAAAGTCAACCTGTGACTGGGAGAGGACAATGTAAAATCGATAACGAAATTGTTTTCACAATTAACTTGCTTTTTCTTGTTTAAAGTATGTTTTATTATGAAAAGTACAATATATCCATGTACAATAGTACAATTATGGAGCATATGTCCATATACAATTTGTTTTTCAACATAAAATACATACAAAAAATTATCACATTGGTATTTTAACGGTGTTATTGTAAGAGTTTAAATGTTTAAACAGAGGATACATCTACAACTTATCCATACATCTAAAACAGTATAAAACAAAACAAAACCGAACCCATAAAAAATAAAAAGTGCTTGTCTGGATAAGAGCGTCTGCTAAATGACTTAAATTAAAATGTAACATCTAAAAAAGTATCAACAAAGTGCAGTCTGTTCTGAGTATGTTACCTTAACGTCAACTCATAACGTCCCACTATAACTTCATGGGAGTCTAGTGGAAAGACTGCATGTTGCTTTGGGTGGATTCATCAACATTTGCAGAATATTCCTGTAATGTCAGATGGCATCTTGTCAGACGGCAACAGCCTAGTCGGCTGCAGACACTCATAAGGAGTTCATGTAGTTTATTTGCCATTTGCAGGTATTAAAAGTAATACATACATTGTAATTCCTTGTTGGAGCTCATATAGGACAGTACATACCAGAGGAGGCTGCTGAGGGGAGGACGGCTCATAATAATGGCTGGAACGGAGCCAATTAAATGGCATCAAACGCATGGAAACCATGGAAACCATGTATTGGATGTATTTGATACCATTCCACTCAATCCGCTCCAGCCATTACAAGCCTGTCCTCCCCAACTACGGTCTCACCAACCTCCTGTGGGACGTACACACAAACAGTAAAATATATCATAAGGACATCAATAAAACATGCAAAGTGGTAAGATCATAAAAGGACAAAATGTTCAGTAATGTTCTAAAAGTCTGATGGAAACAGTTTAGGTTGCTTGATTTAACAGGCAGATAGAACTGGGATAGAAGCTGTTCTGGAACCTGGGATCCAGAAACTGCCTAGCAACCACTGGTCCTCACTAGACTGGTGCCCTGCATGTCTATTTGTTCATTGGAGTTTATCAGGTGTTGAAGTGATGTCTGTGTTTGTTGGACACTTAGTGCTGGAATGAGGAGTCTGTTTGTTCCCAATTCTATCAGAAATGATGGTCCTCATTTGAAGGTCCTGTGTCAAGGTCCTCACTATTATAGGAAGATGTGTGAGTGTGTGTCCAGTGTGTGTGTGTCCAGAGTGTGTGTGTGTGTCCAGTGTGTGTCAGTGTGTGTCCAGTGTGTGTGTGTGTTCAGTATGTGTGTGTGTGTGTCCAGTGTGTGTGTGTGTGCCAGTGTTTGTGTGTGTCCAGTGTGTGTGTGTGTCCAGTGTGTGTGTGTGTCCAGTGTGTGTGTGTCCAGTGTGTGTGTGTGTTCCAGTGTGTGTGTGTCCAGAGTGTGTGTGTGTCCAGTGTGTGTGTGTCCAGTGTGTGTGTGTGTCCAGTGTGTGTGTGTGTGTCCAGTGTGTGTGTGTGTGTCCCCAGAGTGTGTGTGTCCAGAGTGTGTGTGTGTCCAGTGTGTGTGTGTGTGTCCAGTGTGTGTGTGTGTCCAGTGTGTGTGTGTGTGTGTCCAGAGTGTGTGTGTGTGTCCAGTGTGTGTGTGTGTCCAGTGTGTGTGTGTGTCCAGTGTGTGTGTGTGTCCAGTGTGTGTGTGTGTCCAGTGTGTGTGTGTGTCCAGTGTGTGTGTGTCCAGAGTGTGTGTGTCCAGAGTGTGTGTGTGTCCAGTGTGCGTGTGTGTCCAGTGTGTGTGTGTGTGTCCAGTGTGTGTGTGTGTGTGTGTGTCCAGAGTGTGTATGTCCAGAGTGTGTGTGTGTCCAGTGTGTGTGTGTGTGTCCAGTGTGTGTGTGTGTCCAGTGTGTGTGTGTGTGTGTGTGTCCCAGAGTGTGTGTGTGTGTCCAGTGTGTGTGTGTCCAGTGTGTGTGTGTGTGTGCCAGTGTGTGTGTGTGTGTGTCCAGTGTGTGTGTGTGTGTGTGTGTGTGTCCAGAGTGTGTGTGTGTGTCCAGTGTGTGTGTCCAGTGTGTGTGTCCAGTGTGTGTGTCCAGTGTGTGTGTGTGTGCCAGTGTGTGTGTGTCCAGTGTGTGTGTGTGTCCAGTGTGTGTGTGTGTCCAGTGTGTGTGTGTGTCCAGTGTGTGTGTGTCCAGTGTGCGTGTGTGTCCAGTGTGTGTGTGTGTCCAGTGTGTGTGTGTGTCTAGTGTGCGTGTGTGTCCAGAGTGTGTGTGTGTCCAGTGTGTGTGTGTCCAGTGTGTGTGTGTGTCCAGAGTGTGTGTGTCCAGTGTGTGTGTGTCCAGTGTGCGTGTGTGTCCAGTGTGTGTGTGTGTCCAGTGTGTGTGTGTGTCCAGTGTGTGTGCATCAAGTGTGTGTGTCCAGTGTGTGTCCAGTGTGTGTGCGTGTGTGTCCAGTGTGTGTGTGTGTCCAGTGTGTGCGTGTGTGTCCGGTGTGTGTCTGTGTGTGTATGTGTCCAGTGTGTGTGTGAGTGTGTGTTTTTCCTGTGTGTGTGTGTATGTGTCCAGTGTGTGTGTCCAATGTGTGTGTGTCCAGTGTGTGTGTGTCCAGTGTGTGTGTGGCCAGTGTGTGTGTGGCAAGTGTGTGTGTGTCAAGTGTGTGTGTGTTCAGTGTGTGTTTGTGTGTGTCCAGTGTGTGTATGTGTCTAGTGTGTGTGTGTGTGTCCAGTGTGTGTGTGTGTCCTGTGTGTGTGTGTCCAGTGTGTGTGTGTGTCCAGTGTGTGTCCAGTATGTGTGTGTGTGTGTGTGTGTGTGTGTGTGTGTGTGTGTGTGTATGTGTGTATCAGTGTGTGTGTGTGTGTGTTTGTGTGTGACCAGTATGTATCCATTGTGTGTGTGTGTGTGTGTGTGTGTTTGTGTGTCAGTGTTAATGTCACCATGGTTATTATTTACAGGGACACAGAGGCATGTTTCTATGTGTGTGTGTGTGTCTATGTGTGTGTGTGTATGTGTCTATGTGTATGTGTCTATGTGTGTGTGTCTATGTGTGTGTGTGTCTATGTGTGTGTATGTGTCTATGTGTATGTGTCTATGTGTGTGTGTGTGTGTGTCTATGTGTGTGTCTGTGTGTGTGTGTGTGTGTGTGTGTGTGTGCTATGTGTCTGTGTGTGTGTTACTTTGTTAGTCAAATCTGTCACATGTACATGTACATTTCATTCAGTGGAATTGAGTTCATACAGAAACAACATTGTTGTGTCAAGAATTTGACAAATAAACATTATACAGACAACAATATTTACAAAGACCAAGAAGCCCAATAACAACAATGATTTCTAAATGAAACCAGTTTTTACAACACAGTGTGGTGATTTATTCTATTAATGAATGACTCTAGTTGACAATGTCTGTCAACTTCAATGGTGTGTATTCATGAATATTTCCAATCATATGTTTACACACTAGAGAGATATTCTACATTGTTGCTCCAGTGTGTCTTACTGAACATGACCATGATTAGAGTGAAACATCATGTTGTGCTTGACACAGGGACACTGAGGCGCCATCATCACAAACATTAAACACTGGATAGAGGGGCTCAGTGAATGTGGAGTGGAATGTGTTCAGGTGGGTCAGTGTGTCAGAGGAGACTCTGTAGAAGGACAGAGTGCCGGCTGACCAGTCCAGATACACTCCTACTCTGTGGGAGCTGGAGGAGGGGACGTCTTTGATAGTGGACTTATTATTGTGCAAGGCAATGTAACGGTTGTCAGAGCAGAACAGACTCCAGGACTTGTCATTGTTTCCAATCCTACAGTCAGTACCCCATCCTCTCCTGCTGATTCCTTTATATGTCACTCCTATACCAGACCCTCTCCCACTCCACTCTACCTCCCCTCTCCCACTCCACTCTACCTCCCAGTAACAGCGCCCAGTCAGACCCTCTCTACACAGCACCTGTCCCAAGACCTCAAATCTCTCTGGGTGATCAAGATACGGCTGCTTCTCACTCCTATATGTCACCTTTCTGTTCTCCTCAGACAGAGAGAGGCGTCTGTTTACTGTGTTTGGGTCCAGTGTGAGATCACAGACATCTGATGGATGAAACCAGACACAATATTAGAAATCATCATCATTCACATTAGAATGTTAACTCACTTTTCACTAATTTATTTAATGTAGATGTTTCTAGGTATCAAAAGGAGAAGTTAAGGTAACTTGAGACTTGTTGAATGATCATATGTTATACTGTATGGTAATATAAAACACACTTATTCCCATTAATTACACACACACACACACACACTCCTGAACACACACACACACACACACACACACACACACACACACACACACACACACACACATCCTGAACAAAAAAACACACACACACACACTGGACAAACATACACATCCTGAACACACACACACACTTACACTGAACACACACACACACACATCCTGAACACACACACGAACGCGCCACACACATACACAGACACACACATTGTCAAAGCAACTCTTTGTAAACTTTGGTGTCCCTGATTTGTGCTTCTGTAGAACTACAGCTGATATTTAATATGACCAAGTAAGTAATGATGGTGGTCTTTGACTTTGACTTCACTTGAATTAAGACTTATTCTTAGTCATATTCTTCACAGCAGTCAACACTCACATTTTCTAAGTCCAGGTTTCATTCTGTTCTCTCCACCATGTTCCACACTGTAGCGGTAAGCAGAAGAACAGACAGTCATTGAGGGATACACCTGAACTCACACACACACACACACACACACACACACACACACACACACACACACACACACACACACACACACACACACACACACACACACAAACAGTCAGTATATACATTTGTCCAAGTATGTGTGTGTCCAGTGTGTGTGTGTGTGTCCAGTGTGTGTGTGTGTGTGTCCGGTGTCTGTCCAGTGTGTGTGTTTGTGTGTCCAGTATATGTGTGTGTGTGTGTGTGTGTGCAGTGTGTGTGTGTGTGTGTGTTCAGTGTGTTTGTCCAGTGTGTGTGTGTGTGTGTGTCCAGTGTGTGTGTGTGTGTGTGTGTGTGTGTTTGTCCAGTGTGTGTATGTGTGTCCAGTGTGTGTGTATGTGTAGTGTATGTGTGTGTGTCTAGTGTTTGTGTGTTATCCAGTGTATGTGTGTGTCCAGTGTGTGTGTCTGTGTGTCCAGTGTGAGTAAGTCTGTGTGTTTGTGTCCTTTGTGTGTATGTGTCCAGTGTGTGTGTTTACAGTGTGTGTGTGTGTGTGAGTAAGTCTGTGTGTTTTTCTGTTTGTGTGTTTGTCCGGTATGTGTCCAGTGTGTGTGTGTGTGTGTGTCCAGTGTGTGTGTGTGCGTGTGTGTCAAGTGTGTGTGTGTGTGTGTGTGTCCAGTGTGTGTGTGTGTGTGTGTGTGTGTCCAGTGTGTGTGTGTGTGTGTGTGTGTGTGTTTGTCCAGTGTGTGTGTGTTTCCATTGTGTGTGTGTGTCCAGTGTGTGTGTGTGTGTGTGTCTAGTGTGTGTGTGTGTCCAGTGTGTGTGTGTATGTGTGTCTAGTGTGTGTGTGTCCAGTGTGAGTGTGTGTGTGTCCAGTGTGTGTGTTTGTCCAGTGTGTGTGTGTGTGTGTCCAGTGTGCGTGTGTGTGTTTCCAGTGTGTATGTGTGTCAGTGTGTGTGTGTGTGTCCAGTGTGTGTGTGTGTGTGTGTGTGTGTGTTTGTAGTACACACACAGACAAACACACATGACACATACACACACACACACACACACAGACACACACACACACTGGACACACACACACACAGGACACACACTGCACACACACACACACACACACACACACACACACACACACACACACACACACACACTAGACACACATACACACACACACTGGACACACACACACACAGTCTTTATATAACTTAGTCCAAGTGGTGGTCAGAATGTTTGTCTTAACTAGCCTGATAACTCCAACATGTCTGATATGAACATTGACATAAACCCTCTACATACTTGAGTTTCTCCAGTCTGCAGTGTGGATCCTCCAGTCCAGCAGAGAGCAGTCTGACTCCTGAGTCTCCTGGGTGATTGTAGCTCAGGTCCAGCTCTCTCAGGTGTGAGGGTTTGACTTCAGAGCTGAGACCAGAGAAGCACAGCCTTCCTCTGTGACTAGACAGCCTGACAGCCTGCAAAGAGTCAAATCATATTAAAACCACACTGCTATTCTTTGGTGGTGAAAATAGTGGCAGTATATTTTTTTCAAAATATTCAGATACATCAGTGTCCTGAAACCTGCCATATCTATTAATAAATTAATCTATCATTACTAGAAATTATAATAATATTGCTTGTAGATAGAAAAATGTATAGTACAAATATTTGAGTAGACTGACCAGAGCAGTTTAAAAAGCAGTATCAGTCAAAAGACAGACAGTGAGGTATCAGATTTAGATTGTATTGAGTATACAGTCCACACCATATCTATTTTGACAGTGAAGATAACATTTTAAATGTGGCTCTATACTCCAGCATTTTGGATTTGAGATCAAATGTTTCATATGAGGTGACAGTATATAATGTCACCTTTTATTTGAGGATATTTTAATACATATCTGTTTCACCGTTTATAAATGAAAGCACTTTATGTATCTAGTCCCCCGATTTGAAGAAGTCATAAGTATTCTAACTAATTCACTTATGGTGTATTAAAGTAGTCAAAAGTTGAGTATTTGGTCCCAAACTCGTTGGTTGCATTTGCAGTTTGTTTTGGTTGTGTTTTGGGTTATGTTTTGTCCAATAGTAATTGAATGGTGGATGATGACTGGAATAATTTTCTGTTTAAGTGAGTAGATAACATGTTTCTAAACACTACTAAATTAATCCTGATGATGCCATGATTAAGAATAATCATGAATGAATCATTAATAATAATGAGTGAGAAAGTTACAGAGGCTACAACAAAACATGCTAACCTCTCACCATTACCAATAACAGAGGGGGTATGATCCTTGTTCCTCTTTAACTTTCTCATTCATCATCATTCACGATTCATTCATGATTATTCATAATCATGGTAGCGTCCACATGAATGTAGAAGTGTTCAGAAACATCTTCTATTCTTACTGACAATACAAGTGAAGTGACTCCAAAATGACAGGACATTATTCACCATTCAGTTTCTATTGGGAAAAACATCATCCAAAAACACAACCAAGACAAACTGCAAATGTATTCAACAAGTTTGTAGAATCACAAGCTTGATGAAATCACTGCAGGTAAAGAATATGGGACCAAATACTAAACTTATGACTACTTTAATACAATATAAGTGAATATGTCCAAATAATTACGACTTTTTCAAATGGGAGAACTAGATACATAAAGTGATTTCATTTCTAAACAGTAACACAGATATGTATGAAAATACCCTAAAATAAAAGGTGACATTCTGTACTGTCACCTAATATGAAACATTATATCTGAAATCCAAGATGCTGGAGCATAGCACCAAATGTAAAACTGTAAGCTTCACTGTCCAAACACATATGGTGTGGACTATGTGTGCCTGGTAAACACATGTGGATCTGGTGAACAGTTATCACTTGTTGACCAACTACAGGAATACTGACCTCAGAGTCTCCAGTTTACAGTGGGGATTCCCCAGTCCAGCAGAGAGCAGCTTCACTCCTGAATCCTTCAGGTCATTGTTACTCAGGTCCAGCTCTCTCAGGTGTGAGGGGTTTGACCTCAGAGCTGAGACCAGAGAAGCACAGCCTTCCTCTGTGACTAGACAGCGTGACAGCCTGCAAAAGTACAATAATATTAAAATCACACTGCTATTCTTTGGTGTGAAAATATATTCTTCCAACAATTTCAGATACATCAGAGTCCTGAAACCTGCCATATCTATTCATATATATATATATATATACACACTACTACCAGTCAAAAGTTTGGACACACCTACACATTCAAGGGTTTTTCTTTATTTTTACTATTTTTTACATTGTAGAATAATAGTGAAGACATCAAAACTATGAAATAACACATATGGAATCATGTAGTAACCAAAAAAGTGTTAAATTAATCAAAATATATTTTATATTTGAGATTCTTCAAACAGCCACCCTTTGCCTTGATGACAGCATTGCACACTCTAGGCATTCTCTCAACCAGCTTCATGAGGTAGTCACCTGGAATGCATTTCAATTAACAGGTGTGCCTTCTTAAAAGTTAATTTGTTGAATTTATTTCCTTCTTAATGTGTTTGAGCCAATCAGTTGTGTTGTGACAAGGTAGGGGGGTATACAGAAGATAGCCCTATTTGGTAAAAGACCAAGTCCATATTATGGCAAGAACAGTTCAAATAAGCAAAGAGAAATGACAGTCCATCATTACTTTAAGACATGACGGCCAGTCAATACGGAACATTTCAACAACTTTGAACGTTTCTTCAAGTGCAGTCGCAAAAAACATCAAGCACTATGATGAAACGGGCTCTCATGAGGACCGCCACAGGAATGGAAGACCCAGAGTTACCTCTGCTGCAGAGGATACGTTCATCAGAGTTACCAGCCTCAGAAATTGCAGCCCAAATAAATTCTTCACAGAGTTCAAGTCACAGACACATCTCAACATCAACTGTTCAGAGGTGACTGTGTGAATCAGGCTTTCATGGTTGAATTGCTGCAAAGAAACCACTACTAAAGGACACCAATAAGAAGAAGAGACCTGCTTGGGCCAAGAATCACGAGCAATGGACATTACACAGGTGGACATTTGTCCTTTGGCCTGGAGTCCAAATTAGAGATTTTTGGTTCCAACCGCCGTGTCTTTGTGAGACGCAGAGTAGGTGAACGGATGATCTCGGCATGTGTAGTTCCCACCGTAAAGCATGGAGGAGGAGGTGTTATGGTGTGGGGGTGCTTTGCTGGTGACACTGTCTGTGATTTATTTAGAATTCAAGGCACACTTAACCAGCATGGCTACCACAGCATTCTGCAGCGATACGCCATCCCATCTGGTTTGGGCTTAGTGGGACTATCATTTGTTTTTCAACAGGACAATGACCCAACACACTTCCAGACTGTGTAAGGAGAGGGATTGAGTGCTGCATCAGATGACCTGGCCTCCATAATCACCCGACCTCAACCCAATTGAGATGGTTTGGGATGAGTCGGACGGCAGAGTGAAGGAAAAGCAGCCAACAAGGGCTCAGCATATGTGGGAACTCCTTCAAGACTGTTGGAAAAGCATTCCAGGTGAAGCTGGTTGAGAGAATGCCAAGAGTGTGCAAAGATGTCATCAAGTCAAAGGGTGGCTATTTGAAGATATAAAAATATAAAATATATTTTCATTTGTTTAACACTTTTTTGGTTACTACATTATTCCATATTTGTTATTTCATAGTTTTGATGTCTTCACTTTTAATCTACAATGGAAAAAAATGGAAAAATAAAGACAAACCCTTGAATGAGTAGGTGTGTCCAAACTTTTGTCTGGTACTGTATATACATGAATTAATGTATCATTATTAACAGTAGATAACATGTTTCTAAACACTACTAAATTAATCCTTATGTGTGTGTCTGTGTGTGTCCAGTGTGTGTGTGTGTGTGTGTCCAGTGTGTGTGTGTGTCCAATGAGTGTGTGTTCATTGAGTGATACAGGAATACTGACCTCAGAGTCTCCAGTTTACAGTGGGGATTCCCCAGTCCAGCAGAGAGCAGCTTCACTCCTGAATCCTTCAGGTCATTGTAGCTCAGGTCCAGCTCTCTCAGGTGTGAGGGGTTTGACTTCAGAGCTGAGACCAGAGAAGCACAGCCTTCCTCTGTGACTAGACAGCGTGACAGCCTGCAAAGAGTCAAATCATATTAAAACCACACTGCTATTCTTTGGTGGTGAGTAATTTTCTTTCTGTGAGTAGATAACATGTTTCTAAACACTACTGAATGAATCCTGATGATGCCATGATTGAGAAAGATCATGAATGAATCATGAATAATAATGAGTGAGAAAGTTACAGAGGCTACAACAAAACATGCTAACCTCTCACCATTAACCTCAAATAAAAGGTGACATTCTATAATGAAACATTCAATCTGAAATCCAAAATGCTGGAGCATAGCACCAAATGTAAAACTGTAAGCTTCACTGTCCAAACACATATAGTGTGGACTATGTGTGCCCGGTAAACACATGTGGATCTGGTGAACAGTTATCACTTGTTGACCAACTACAGGAATACTGACCTCAGAGTCTCCAGTTTACAGTGGGGATTCCCCAGTCCAGCAGAGAGCAGCTTCACTCCTGAATCCTTCAGGTCATTGTTACTCAGATCCAGCTCTCTCAGGTGTGAGGGGTTTGACCTCAGAGCTGAGACCAGAGAAGCACAGCCTTTCTCTGTGACTCCACAGCCTGACAGCCTGACAGAGAGATCATCATGATTTCACAAACACACTGTTAATTTAACACCAGCAGTGTAGAAGGACAATGGCAGATGCATTTGGTTTATTCTCTCAAACAACATATAGATTCATCTTCTGTCTCCTAGAATTGTATGGTCATATTGTTATAACACCAATACACTGATTCAGTATGTTTTCCAATATAATATAATATATTATATACATATTAAAATATATATTTTTCTCTAAACTGAATATTTCTTCCTGATGATTAGTACTTAAATGTCATTTTATGTACTCACAGAGCAGCTCTGGAGGCTTTGACCACTGGCAGCAGCCTCAGAATACCTTCATTTGATCTAGAGTATTTCTTCAGGTCAAACACATCCAGCTCCTTTTCTGAAGTCAGCAACACAAATACCAGAGCTGAATACCGTGCAGGTGACAGTTGGACTTCTGAGAGACTTCCTGATCTCAGGTAGCTTTGGATCTCCTCCACTAGAGAATGGTCATTCAGTTCATTCAGACAGTGGAACAGATTGATGCACCTCTCTTGAGAGGGATTCTCCCTGATCTTCTCCTTGATGTACTTGACTGTTTCTTCATGGCTCTGTGAGCTGCTACTTGTCTTTGTCAGTAGACCTCGTAAGTGCTTCTGATTGGACTCCAGTGAGAGGCCCAGAAGGAAGCGGAGGAACAGGTCCAGGTTTCCTGTCTCACTTCGTAAGGCTTTATCCACAGCACTCTTGTAGACAGTAACTTCAGTAACTTGAGGTTCGGCCATTAGATTCTCATTGTTGTTGATGAATGAGAGGAACACATATACAGCAGCCAGAAACTCCTGAATGCTCAGATGCACAAAGCAGTACACCTTGTCCTGGTACAGCCCACATTCCTCTTTAAAGAGCTGTGTGCACAATCCTGAGTACACTGAGGCTTCATTGACATCAATGCCAGCCTCTTTCAGCTCTTCTTCATAGAAAATCAGATTGCCCTTCATAAGCTGTTGAAAAGCCAGTTTTCCCAGTGACAGAATGCTCTCTTTATTCCAGTGTGGACCTGTCTCTTCTTTCCCAAGATACTTTTCATTCTTCTGTTTGGTATGAAACACCACAAGGTGTGAGTACATCTCAGTCAGAGTCTTGGGCATCTCTTCTCTCTTGTCTGTACTCAACATGTGTTCAAGGACTGTTGCAGAAATCCAACAGAAGACTGGAATGTGGCACATGATGTGGAGGCTCCTTGATGTCTTTATGTGTGAGATGATTCTGCTGGCCAGGTCCTCATCACTGAATCTCTTCCTGAAGTACTCCTCCTTCTGTGGGTCATTGAACCCTCGTACCTCTGTCACCTGGTCAACACACACTGAAGGGATCTGATTGGCTGCTGCAGGTCGGGTAGTTATCCAGAGGAGAGCAGAGGGAAGCAGATTTCCCTTGATGAGATTTGTCAGCAGAACATCCACTGAGGTTGACTTTGTGACGTCACAACATATCTTGTTCTTCTGGAAGTCTAGGGGCAGTCGGCACTCATCCAGACCATCAAAGATGAACAGAACTTTGTACTTGTCGTAGTTGGAGATTCTTGATTCTTTGGTTTCCATTGAGAAGTGATTGAGAAGTTCAATCAAAGTGTGTTTTTCCTTTTTCATCAAATTCAGCTCCCGGAAAGGGAATGAAAATACAAATTGGACATCCTGATTTGCTTTTCCTTCAGCCCAGTCCAGAATGAACTTCTGCACAGAGACTGTTTTTCCAATGCCAGCGACTCCCTTTGTCAGCACAGTTCTGATAGGTTTGTCTTGTCCAGTTAAGGGTTTGAAGATGTCGTTACATTTGATTGCAGTCTCTGGTCTTGCTTGTTTCCTGGTTGTTGTCTCAATCTGTCTCAGCTCATGTTCATTATTGACCTCTCCTGTTCCACCCTCTGTGATGTAGAGCTCTGTGTAGATCTTATTGAGAAGTGTTGGGTTTCCTTGTTTAGCGATCCCCTCAAATACACATTGAAACTTCTTCTTTAGATTAGATTTGAGTTCACGTTGGCAAATCACAGCAAGCTCATCTGAATGAAGAAATAACACAGAGTATATTAATATTACATCTGTTTTAATGCCTATAGTATTCTAGGACTGTTATAACATTTTAAATTATAATCATTTCTTCGCTTAACTGACTGTATAAATCTGTAAATGTTTTCATAATGCATTACAGACTGGTGTGACTGATTATATAATTATTGGTTCTCTCTCTCTCTCTCTCTCTCTCTCTCTCTCTCTCTCTCTCTCTCTCTCTCTCTCTCTCTCTCTCTCTCTCTCTCTCTCTCTCTCTCTCTCTCCTCTCTTACAACAACAACACAACACATCCCTGCTGCTACTTGATGAGGTCACTAGGTGTTGTGTTAAGGCTGCTACAATATCATTGAGTTACACAGCTACTTTAGCTGTACTTTAGCTACAGCTTTTAAATGTTCTAAAACAGCATTCAACATGAGGCAGACAGCTCTTACTTTTCTCCAGTGTGTCAGCAAGCTCCTTCTGGTTCATTTTCCTCAGGACGTGCAGTGTGATCTTCAGAGCCCCCTCTCTGGCACTGCTCTCCTGCTTCTCATCTGGTTGATGACTCTGTGAAGACTGACCACTGAGAATCTCTGACTCTGATATCTCCTGTTGGTTTCTGTGGACAAAAGATGAGATTACATCTCCTCATCCAGGGAGTACACACACACACACACACACACACACACACACACACACACAGGAGGGAATGTTGTGTTTGTTTAATATTGTTTTAGGACTATGAACATTGAAAAAAGTATTAGCCTATGGATTATGAAAACAACAAATGGAGGAGAAATGACTAGAGACAGTGTTGTTTAACTCACTGACCATGACCCATGAGTTCTTCTTACCTTTGTTCACTAGAAAAGTCTCCCTCTCTAAAGGATATAGGATGATGCATTGACCGGTCACTCTTCATGGACACACAGCTGGGTACAGGGGAGGCTGGTCTCTCCTGCTTGATTGGACTTCAACACAACAGAGACAAACATTACATCTCTCATCTACTCTGAGCTCAGATGTGGAAACAGAGGAAGAGTTTCATTCCAAAACGCTATATATCCATTTTCAGAAATGTTTGTAAATGATCTTCTATTTGTTTAAAGAAATTATCAAATAAATGGTTGTGTTTTCTCACTATCTAATCATAGCAGGGGGTTGTTCAATGACAGACATGTGTTTGTTTAAAATCGATCACTTAATGGCTTCATTTCAGAGAGACAAATGTTTTTTTTGCAAAATGCTATATATCTGCCTTACTCTCAGAGAAATAAGTAGTACTGCTAGATTTTACACAGTTAAATGTAATAAATAACTAAATTTTTAATAAAGAACTGTACAAATGATACACTTGTGACATCAATATTTAAATATTGTAAAATAATAATTCAATACAGTAAGATGAGATCTGTATGTAAAACATTTACATTTGATATTTTAGTCATTTAGCAGATGTTTTTTATCCAGGGTCCGGTTTTCCAAAAGCATCTTAAGGCCAAGTTCATCATTAGAACCTTCGTAGGAGCATTGTTAAATCTCTGAGCTGTTTCCCAAAACCATCGTTATTAACGTTGCACTTGAAAACGCTCATATTCTAACACCTGCCTCAGACCACTTGTAGAACAGCCAAGTGCGTCGTTAGATGCTTTTTTGCCCTCTCGCGTCACTTTATACACAGAAGATCTCCGCTAAACATAGAATCACATGGTTTATCCGTCTCTCTGTGACCGCAGATAAATTCAGAACAAAGTTGACTACAAATACAAAGTTGCCAATGTCTTTGTAATTGATTCAAACAAGGGACGTATAAAAATTTGCTTCAAAAGAAAACCGAGATTACTGCATTACAATATAAACAGTAGGCTATAGGCCTATTTCAATCATATTGGAATATATTCAATGTTCAATATATTTAGTTTTATTTTGCTACTTGTAGACTACTGTCTGTAAATTGTCTCAATATATTTCATGATGTGTAGCCTAACATGTGCCCAATGATGTGCCGAATCTGTGATTTAGTGCATTTTTATTGTGTAAGCACTAGAATAAACTACCTCAATATTTGCAGCCGTAGGTAGTAATATCTTTCTAGAAGCTGATCCGTGGTCAGTATTGTGAAATAATTATAATGTTGAGGAATGATTTGAATGGACAAAACTGATCCGAGAGCAGCGCTCCCCTTCTTTCGATCCTAACAGTGTCGATACATGCTCCACCGGACGTGATACCTTGTCGTGCTGCTGATCCAGTTTCTGTTGGTCTGCCTGCGGATATGGAACTCTGACCTGTTCACAGGACGTGCGACCTTGTCCCGAACCTGCTGTTTCGACCCTCTCTCTCTCTCTACCACACCTGCTGTCTTGACCTCTGAATGCTTGGCTATGAAAAGCCAACTGACATTTTCTCCTGAGGTGCTGACATGTTGCACCCTCTATAACCACTGTGATTATTATTTGACGCTGCTGGTCATGAACATTTGAAAATCTTGAAGAACGATCTGAACTTAATGGCCATGTACTGTTATAATCTCCCCCCAGCACAGCCAGAAGAGGACTGGCCACCCCTCAGAGCCTGGTTCCTCTCTAGGTTTCTTCCTAGGTTCCTGCCTTTCCAGGGAGTTTTTCCTAGCCACCGTGCTTCTACATCTGCATTGCTTGCTCTTTGGGGTTTTAGACTGGGTTTCTATATAAGCACTTGGTGACAACTGCTGATGTAGAAAATGTCTTCTGGGAACGCATATGAAGCAGACCAGGCCAGGGTTTGGGGTTTGAGAAGTCAATGAGAGGTAAAAATGACTTCCTTAGTTGTTAATTTTGAAAATGTTCTGTCTTAAGTAGTTTAACAAACTGACACATTTTCATGTTAGTGATAAATAACTTTATATGAAAGGAGTGCCTTTGATTTGACGGCCTGCACCTGTGCAGTTCGGCACAAGACGACCATTAGACCCAATGACGTACTTCTGCGCATGAGCTTCAAATCAAATCAAATTGTATTTCTCACATGCGCCGAATACAACAGTGGTACACTTTACCGTGAAATGCTTACTTACGAGCCCTTTCCCAACAATGCAGAGATAAAAAGTCACAAAAATTAGCTAAATAAAAAAAGGAAATAGTAACATAATACAATAACAATAATGAGGCTATAAGGAGTACCAGTACTGAGTCAATGTCCAGGGGTACCAGGTAGTTGAGGTAATAACTAGACTATATACAAGGAGTACCAGTACTGAGTCAATGTGCAGGGGTACCAGGTAGTTGAGGTAATAACTAGACTATATACAAGGAGTACCAGTACTGAGTCAATGTGCAGGGGTACCAGGTAGTTGAGGTAATAACTAGACTATATACAAGGAGTACCAGTACTGAGTCAATGTGCAGGGGTACCAGGTAGTTGAGGTAATAACTAGACTATATACAAGGAGTACCAGTACTGAGTCAATGTGCAGGGCACCAGGTAGTTGAGGTAATAACTAGACTATATACAAGGAGTACCAGTACTGAGTCAATGTGCAGGGTACCAGGTAGTTGAGGTAATAACTAGACTATATACAAGGAGTACCAGTACTGAGTCAATGTGCAAGGGTACCAGGTAGTTGAGGTAATAACTAGACTATATACAAGGAGTACCAGTACTGAGTCAATGTGCAGGGGTACCAGGTAGTTGAGGTAATATGTACATGTAGGTAGCGGTAAAAGTGACTAGGCAATCATCCAGGGAGTGCACACACACATACACACACACACACACACACACACACACACACACACACACACACAGGGAGGGAATGTTGTGTTAGTTTAATATTGTTTCAGGACTATGAAAATTGAAAAAAGGATTAGCCTATGGATTATGAAAACAACAAAAATAAATGGGAAAATGGGAGAGGAGAAATGACTAGAGACAGTGTTGTTTAACTCACTGACCATGACCCATGAGTTCTTCTTACCTTTGTTCAGTAGAAAAGTCTCCCTTTCTGAAGAATAGAGGAGGTTCCATAGACCGGTCACTCTTCATGGACACACAGCTGGGTACAGGGGAGGCTGGTCTCTCCTGCTTGATTGGGCTTCAACACAACAGAGACAAACATTACGTCTCTCATCTACTCTGAGCTCAGATGGGGAAACATAACAAGAGTTTCATTCCAAAACGCTATATATCCATATTCAGAAATGTTCGTAAATTAGCTTCTATTGTTTAAAGAAATTATCAAATAAATGGTTGTGTTTTCTCACTATCTAATCATGGCAGGGTGTTGTTCAATGACAGGCATGTGTTTGATTAAAATCAATCACTTAATGGCTTCATTTCAGAGAGACAAATGTTTTTTTTGCAAAATGCTATATATCTAATTAACTCTCAGAGAAATAAGTAGTACTTCTAGGTTTTACACAGTTACATTTAACAAATAACTACATTTTTAATAAAGAACTGTACAAATGATACACTTGTGACATCAATATTTAAATATTTTAAAATAATAATTCAATACAGTAATATGAGATCTGTATGTGAAACATTAACATTTGACATTTTAGTCATTTAGCAGATGTTTTTTATCCAGGGTCCGGTTTTCCAAAAGCATCTTAAGGCCAAGTTCATCGTTAGAACCTTCGTAGGAGCATTGTTAAATCTCTGAGCTGTTTCCCAAAACCATCGTTATTAACGTTGCACTTGAAAACGCTCGTATTCTAACACCTGCCTCAGACCACTTGTAGAACAGCCAAGTGCGTCGTTAGATGCTTTTTTGCCCTCCCACGTCACTTTATACGCAGAAGATCTCCGCTAAACATAGAATCACATGGTTTATCCGTCTCTCTGTGACCGCAGATAAATTCAGAACAAAGTTGACTACAAATACAAAGTTGCCAATGTCTTTGTAATTGATTCAAACAAGGGACGTATAAAAATTTGCTTCAAAAGAAAACCGAGATTACTGCATTACAATATAAACAGTAGGCTATAGGCCTATTTCAATCATATTGGAATATATTCAATGTTCAATATATTTAGTTATATTTTGCTACTTGTAGGCTACTGTCTGTAATTTGTCTCAATATATTTCATGATGTGTTGCCTAACATGTGCCCAATGATGTGCCGAATCTGTGATTTAGTGCATTTTTATTGGGTAAGCACTAGAATAAACTACCTCAATATTTGCAGCCGTAGGTAGTAATATCTTTCTAGAAGCTGATCCGTGGTCAGTATTGTGAAATAATTATAATGTTATGGAAAGATTTGAATGGACAAAACTGATCCGAGAGCTGCGCTCCCCTTCTTTCGATCCTATCAGTGTCGATACATGCTCCACCGGTTGTGGGTTCGATTCCCACAGGGGGTATGAAAAAAAATAATGTATCCACTAACTGTAAGTCGCTCTGGATAAGAGCGTCTGCTAAATGACTAAAATGTAAATGTAATGTGACTGATCCAGTTTCTGCTGGTCTGCCTGCGGATATGGAACTCTGACCTGTTCACAGGACGTGCGACCTTGTCCCAAACCTGCTGTTTCGACCCTCTCTCTCTCCCTCTCTCTCTCTACCACTCCTGCTGTCTCGACCTCTGAATATTCGGCTATGATAAGCCAACTGACATTTACTCCTGAGATGCTGACGTGTTGCAACCTCTATAACCACAGTCATTATTATTTGACCCTGCTGGTCATCTATGAACATTTTAAAATCTTGAAGAACGATCTGGCCTTGAAGCAGACCAGGCCAGGGTTTAGGGTTTGAGAAGTCAAAGAAGTAAAAATGACTTCCTTAGTTGTTAGTAAAAAAAATGTTTTACTCAGCATTGTTGATTAAGGGCTCGTATGTAAGCATTTCACAGTAAGGTCTACACATGTTGTATTAGGAGCATGTGACAAATCTCATTTGGATTGATTGATTTGTTCATTTTATAAATGTTCTGTCTTTAGTAGTTGAACACATTATTACTTCAACCTCGTGAAAGTGACAAACTGACACGTTTTCATGTTAGTCAAAAACAACTTTATATGGAAGGAGTGCCTTTGATTTGACGGCCTGCACATGCGCAGTTCGGCGTGAGACGACCGACCGTTCGGCGTGAGACGACTGCTCGACCTGATGACATGTTTTTACGCATGACCTTCAAATTAAATTAAATGAAATTGTATGTCACATGCGCCGAATACAACAGTGGTACACTTTACCGTGAAATGCTTACTTAAGAGCCCTTTCCCAACAATTTAGTTAAAAAGTAACAAAAATTAGCTAAATAAAAAAAGGAAATAGTAACATAATAAAATAATAATAATGAGGCTATAAGGAGTACTGAGTCAATGTGCAGGGTACCAGGTAGTTGAGGTAATAACTAGACTATATACAAGGAGTACCAGTACTGAGTCAATGTGCAGGGGTACCAAGTAGTTGAGGTAATAACTAGACTATATACAAGGAGTACCAGTACTGAGTCAATGTGCAGGGGTACCAGGTAGTTGAGGTAATATGTACATGTAGGTAGGGGTAAAAGTGACTAGGCAATCAGGATAGAGATTACATCTCCTCATCCAGGGAGTGCACACACACACACACACACACACACACACACACACACACACAGGGAGGGAATGTTGTGTTTGTTTAATATTGTTTCAGGACTATGAAAATGGAAAAAAATATTATTCTATGGATTATGAAAACAACAAAAATAAATGGTAAAATGGGAGAGGAGAAATGACTAGAGACAGTGTTGTTTAACTCACTGACCATGACCCATGAGTTCTTCTTACCTTTGTTCAGTAGAAAAGGCTCCCTCTCTAAAGTTTAGAGGTGGACCCATAGACTGGTCACTCTTCATGGACACACAGCTGGGTACAGGGGAGGCTGGTCTCTTCTGCTTGATTGGGCTTCAACACAACAGAGACAAACATTACGTCTCTCATCTACTCTGAGCTCAGATGGGGAAACATGAGAAGAGTTTCATTCCAAAACGCTATATATCAATTTTCCGAAATGTTGGTCAATTAGCTTTTATTGCTTAAATAAATTATTAAACCACTACAAGGCTTTATAAAGGTGTCTAAAGTGTGTAATTTCCACTTTAAAATGTCAGACTTGATTTTCCATGATGAAAAATGTATGAACCCCTACAGAAAATATCCCTTAATTATAATCCACCTAAAAATACACATTTGCTATTGCTGCAGGATTATGTTTCTGCTGTGAGAAACTAGGTCAAATTAAGATATGGCATCTGTAAATGCATTCATCTTAAGGTAGCTAGGTGAGACGACCACGTATCACAGTCAAATATACAGGATACGAACATTACATTCCAGCTAAACAATGGTTTTAAATCACATCTCAAATCTACAATAGTTATATTGAAGGTACCCATTAGTAATCATTTCTGATGAAAAAACACAAATGTGATTTTCTTTTCTCCTATATAGCATTTTCTAATATAAATTCTTAAACAATATTTTCAGCTCACCTCTTAGTTTTGGTGTCATGTTCCCCAAAGAGACTCATTTTAGAGGCAGGGCCCCCCTCCTCTCTCTCCCCAGAGAGACTCATTTTAGAGGCAGGGCCCCCCTCCTCTCTCTCCCCAGAGAGACTCATTTTAGAGGCAGGGCCCCCCTCCTCTCTCTCCCCAGAGAGACTCATTTTAGAGGCAGGGCCCCCCTCCTCTCTCTCCCCAGAGAGTCTCCTTTTAGAGGCAGGGCCCCCCACCTCTCTCTCCCCAGAGAGACTCCTTTTAGAGCACTGACCCCTAAACAGAGATCCAGCATGTTGGTTGCGGTGAACACAGTGTTCTCTTTTATTCATTATCTCTCAGCAATAAAACATTAAGTAACAGACACATCCAAACAGTCAGGTGATTTAATGCAATGACTTTTTCTAGCCCAATGACTACTCAAAACCCACCCACAAGGCCTGAAAACTATCCCAAAAAATGTGCCCCTGATAGGCCTACATCTTATTCCAGTATCCTGGGCAACATGTAGGCAAGATGTAAGCTGAATGATTTAGCAGCTTGCTTAGTTCAAATTGACAGATTCATTTATTTAACATGAATAGCAAGACGATGTTGAGGTAGGAAGTGCTTCTGTTGCCCAGTAGCCTGCTGGAATAGGCTACTGAGGATGGGGTCGTAATTTCAATCTCTGAAATGAAAATTAATAATATGGATATGAACTGAATAGGCCTATGCTTGTCAACAACAGCCAGGTTATTTCTTTACCTGTAGCCTAATCTGGCTGACTGTTACCCTCGCTCTCTCTCCCTCTCCGTCTCTCTCTCTCTCGCTCTCTCTCTCTCGCTCTCTCTCTCTCTGCCACACCTGCTGTCTCAACCTCTGAATGCTCGACTATGAAAAGCCAACTGACATTTACTCCTGAGATGCTGACCTGTTGCACCCTCTATAACCACTGTGATTATTATTTGACCCTGCTGGTCGTCTATGAACATTTGAATATTTTGAAGAACGATCTGGCCTTAATGGCCATGTACTGTTATAATCTCCCCCCAGCACAGCCAGAAGAGGACTGGCCACCCCTCAGAGCCTGGTTCCTCTCTAGGTTTCTTCCTAGGTTCCTGCCTTTCTAGGGAGTTTTTCCTAGCCACAGTGCTTCAACATCCGAACATGCGCTGTTCGGCACGAGACGACCGTTAGAGCCAATGACCTTCAAATCAAATTGTATTTCTCACATGCGCTGAATACAACAGCTGTACACTTTACCGTGAAATGCTTACTAACGAGCCCTTTCCCAACAATGCAGTTAAAAAGTAAGAAAAATTAGCTAAATAAAAAAAGGAAATAGTAACACAATGAAATAACAATAATGAGGCTATAAGGAGTACTGAGTCAATGTGCAGGGGTACCAGGTAGTTGAGGTAATAACTAGACTATATACAAGGAGTACCAGTACTGAGTCAATGTCCAGGGGTACCAGGTAGTTGAGGTAATAACTAGACTATATACAAGGAGTACCAGTACTGAGTCAACGTGCAGGGTACCAGGTAGTTGAGGTAATAACTAGACTATATACAAGGAGTACCAGTACTGAGTCAATGTGCAGGGTACCAGGTAGTTGAGGTAATAACTAGACTAAATATAAGGAGTACCAGTACTGAGTCAATGTCCAGGGGTACCAGGTAGTTGAGGTAATAACTAGACTATATACAAGGATAACCAGTACTGAGTCAATGTGCAGGGTACCAGGTAGTTGAGGTAATAACTAGACTATATACAAGGAGTACCAGTACTGAGTCAATGTCCAGGGGTACCAGGTAGTTGAGGTAATAACTAGACTATATACAAGGATAACCAGTACTGAGTCAATGTGCAGGGTACCAGGTAGTTGCGGTAATAACTAGACTATATACAAGGAGTACCAGTACTGAGTCAATGTGCAGGGGTACCAGGTAGTTGAGGTAATAACTAGACTATATACAAGGAGTACCAGTACTGAGTCAATGTCCAGGGGTACCAGGTAGTTGAGGTAATAACTAGACTATATATAAGG
Source organism: Coregonus clupeaformis (assembly GCF_020615455.1). Taxonomy (NCBI): domain Eukaryota; kingdom Metazoa; phylum Chordata; class Actinopteri; order Salmoniformes; family Salmonidae; genus Coregonus; species Coregonus clupeaformis. The sequence goes on along the minus strand of NW_025535234.1, from coordinate 31,170 downwards.
AGTACCAGTACTGAGTCAATGTGCAGGGGTACCAGGTAGTTGAGGTAATAACTAGACTATATACAAGGAGTACCAGTACTGAGTCAATGTGCAGGGTACCAGGTAGTTGAGGTAATAACTAGACTATATACAAGGAGTACCAGTACTGAGTCAATGTGCAGCGGTACCAGGTAGTTGAGGTAATAACTAGACTATATACAAGCAGTACCAGTACTGAGTCAATGTGCAGGGTACCAGGTAGTTGAGGTAATAACTAGACTATATACAAGGAGTACCAGTACTGAGTCAATGTGCAGGGGTACCAGGTAGTTGAGGTAATAACTAGACTATATACAAGGAGTACCAGTACTGAGTCAATGTGCAGGGGTACCAGGTAGTTGAGGTAATAACTAGACTATATACAAGGAGTACCAGTACTGAGTCAATGTGCAGGGTACCAGGTAGTTGAGGTAATAACTAGACTATATACAAGGAGTACCACTACTGAGTCAATGTGCAGGGGTACCAGGTAGTTGCGGTAATAACTAGACTATATACAAGGAGTACCAGTACTGAGTCAATGTGCAGGGGTACCAGGTAGTTGAGGTAATATGTACATGTAGGTAGGGGTAAAAGTGACTAGGCAATCAGGATAGAGATTACATCTCCTCATCCAGGGAGTGCACACACACACACACACACACACACACACACACACACACACACACACACACACACACACACACACACAGGGAAGGAATGTTGTGTTAGTTTAATATTGTTTCAGGACTATGACAATGGAAAAAAGTATTAGTCTATGGATTATGAAAACAACAAAAATAAATGGTAAAATGGGAGAGGAGAAATGACTGGAGACAGTGTTGTTTAACTCACTGACCATGACCCATGAGTTCTTCTTACCTAAATTTTAGAGGTGGAGCCATAGACTGGTCACTCTTCATGGACACACAGCTGGGTACAGGGGAGGCTGGTCTCTCCTGCTTGATTGGGCTTCAACACAACAGAGACAAACATTACGTCTCTCATCTACTCAGCTCAGATGGGGAAACAAGAGTTTCATTCCAAAACGCTATACAGTGGGGGAAGAAAGTATTTAGTCAGCCACCAATTGTGCAAGTTCTCCCACTTAAAATGATGAGAGAGGCCTGTAATTTTCATCATAGGTACACGTCAACTATGACAGACAAAATGAGAAAAAAAATCCAGAAAATCACATTGTAGGATTTTTTATGAATTTATTTGCAAATTATGGTGGAAAATAAGTATTTGGTCAATAACAAAAGTGTCTCAATACTTTGTTATATACCCTTTGTTGGCAATGACACAGGTCAAACGTTTTCTGTAAGTACAAACATTCCATTCCAACTAAACAATGGTTTTAAATCACATCTAAAATCTAATCTCCTATATAGCGTTTTGGAATATAAATTCTTAAACAATATTGTCAGCTCACCTTTTAGTTTTGGTGTCATGTTCCCCAGAGAGACTCATTTTAGAGGTAGGGCCCCCCTCCTCTCTCTCCCCAGAGAGACTCATTTTAGAGGCAGGGACCCCCTCCTCTCTCTCCCCAGAGAGACTCATTTTAGAGGCAGGGCCCCCCTCCTCTCTCTCCCCAGAGAGACTCATTTTAGAGGCAGGGACCCCCTCCTCTCTCTCCCCAGAGAGACTCATTTTAGAGCACTGACCCCTAAACAGAGATGCAGCATGTTGGTTGTGGTTAACACAGTGACAACTAATTATTGAATGTCAATTGTTGTCTTTTATTCATGATCTCTTAGAAATAAAACATTAACTAACAGACACATCCAAACAGTCAGGTGATTTAATGCAATGACCTTTTCTAGCCCAATGACTACGCAAAACCCGCCCACAAGGCCTGAAAACTAGGCCAAAACATAGCCCCTGATAGGCCTACATCTTATTTCAGACAGCCTCCAGTAGCCTGGGCAAGATGTAGGCAAGATGTAAGCTGAATGATTTAGCAGCTTGCTTAGTTCAAATTGACAGACTAATTTATTTAACATGAATAGCAAGACGATTTTGAGGTAGGAAGTGCTTCTGTTGCCCAGTAGCCTGCTGGAATAGGCTGCTGAGGATGGGGTCGTAATTTCAATCAATGAATGAAATATTAATAATATGGATATGAACTGAATAGGTCCATGCTTGTCAACAACAGCCAGGTTATTTATTTACCTGTAGCCTAATCTGGCTGACTGTTACCTTCAATCTAATGCATTCTAACATCTGATCAGCAATTACAATAGAACTGTGACCATGGTGACACTTTAACTTCCAATTTAATTAACTAAACACGGCCATTATTAATTGCATAATAACACTACAACAATAAACTGAAGTTAAAGGCTATTTATTACATCTGTTTGCCAGCTCCAGGTTGGCTACACAAGTGGCACAAAATGATTTGCAACGACTCCAGTCATTTCAACATATTTATAGTATAAAATGGCAGGCTACAGTTGCCTAGACAGGCATAACAATGAATAGGCTACTTGATGGCCAACAGATCTATCATTCTCCACATTTAATGTCGGTTTCATTGTGGAGTTTTTCTCATAATAGAAGCACATGTTGGAGTTCCATAACTTCCATTTTCAAAATGTCAAATTTCCACTCGCGAAACCAAACAACTGAGTGTAAAAACCTTCGCATGATATGGTTTCCATAAGCAAAGTCGACATTAACCCATATGAAAATGCATCAAATTCCCTTTCAGGATCCATATTTTGGTATTTTTAAGGGAAATGATGAAGACAGCTGTCTATCGAAACATTGGTTATCAGGTTATTACATTATTTCATCTGAGCTCATAGAGTGAGACTCTCCTTTTCTTTTACAAGTGTTCTCCTCTGTTAGCCAGCACCTCTCCTAAACAGGTGTTCTACTCTGCTAGCCAGCACCTCTCCTAAACAGGTGTTCTACTCTGCTACCCAGCACCTCTCCTAAACAGGTGTTCTACTCTGTTAGCCAGCACCTCTCCTAAACAGGTGTTCTCCTCTGTTACCCAGCACCTCTCCTAAACAGGTGTTCTCCTCTGTTACCCAGCACCTCTCCTAAACAGGTGTTCTCCTCTGTTACCCAGCACCTCTCCTAAACAGGTGTTCTACTCTGCTACCCAGCACCTCTCCTAAACAGGTGTTCTACTCTGTTACCCAGCACCTCTCCTAAACAGGTGTTCTACTCTGCTACCCAGCACCTCTCCTAAACAGGTGTTCTACTCTGTTACCCAGCACCTCTCCTAAACAGGTGTTCTACTCTGTTACCCAGCACCTCTCCTAAACAGGTGTTCTACTCTGTTACCCAGCACCTCTCCTAAACAGGTGTTCTCCTCTGTTACCCAGCACCTCTCCTAAACAGGTGTTCTACTCTGCTACCCAGCACCTCTCCTAAACAGGTGTTCTACTCTGTTACCCAGCACCTCTCCTAAACAGGTGTTCTACTCTGCTACCCAGCACCTCTCCTAAACAGGTGTTCTACTCTGTTACCCAGCACCTCTCCTAAACAGGTGTTCTACTCTGTTACCCAGCACCTCTCCTAAACAGGTGTTCTACTCTGTTACCCAGCACCTCTCCTAAACAGGTGTTCTACTCTGTTAGCCAGCACCTCTCCTAAACAGGTGTTCTCCTCTGTTAGCCAGCACCTCTCCTAAACAGGTGTTCTACTCTGTTACCCAGCACCTCTCCTAAACAGGTGTTCTACTCTGCTACCCAGCACCTCTCCTAAACAGGTGTTCTCCTCTGCCACCCAGCACCTCTCCTAAACAGGTGTTCTCCTCTGCTACCCAGCACCTCTCCTAAACAGGTGTTCTCCTCTGTTAGCCAGCACCTCTCCTAAACAGGTGTTCTACTCTGCTAGCCAGCACCTCTCCTAAACAGGTGTTCTCCTCTGTTAGCCAGCACCTCTCCTAAACAGGTGTTCTACTCTGCTACCCAGCACCTCTCCTAAACAGGTGTTCTACTCTGCTAGCCAGCACCTCTCCTAAACAGGTGTTCTCCTCTGTTACCCAGCACCTCTCCTAAACAGGTGTTCTCCTCTGTTAGCCAGCACTTCTCCTAAACAGGTGTTCTACTCTGTTAGCCAGCACCTCTCCTAAACAGGTGTTCTCCTCTGTTACCCAGCACCTCTCCTAAACAGGTGTTCTCCTCTGTTAGCCAGCACTTCTCCTAAACAGGTGTTCTCCTCTGCTACCCAGCACCTCTCCTAAACAGGTGTTCTACTCTGCTAGCCAGCACCTCTCCTAAACAGGTGTTCTCCTCTGTTAGCCAGCACCTCTCCTAAACAGGTGTTCTACTCTGCTAGCCAGCACCTCTCCTAAACAGGTGTTCTCCTCTGTTACCCAGCACCTCTCCTAAACAGGTGTTCTCCTCTGCTACCCAGCACCTCTCCTAAACAGGTGTTCTACTCTGCTAGCCAGCACCTCTCCTAAACAGGTGTTCTACTCTGTTAGCCAGCACCTCTCCTAAACAGGTGTTCTACTCTGTTAGCCAGCACCTCTCCTAAACAGGTGTTCTACTCTGTTAGCCAGCACCTCTCCTAAACAGGTGTTCTACTCTGTTAGCCAGCACCTCTCCTAAACAGGTGTTCTCCTCTGCTACCCAGCACCTCTCCTAAACAGGTGTTCTCCTCTGCTACCCAGCACCTCTCCTAAACAGGTGTGCGTTTCTTTTGCCTCCAGTTTAAGGTAAAGGACACCTGACTTTATATTTAAAGCCTTTTGGAATCCACATTTTCCACTAAATAAGAAGTGATATTTCCTGGGGCCAGAAAAGGCTCTGCATGGTAGGAATGGCCCAGCAGCACTCCAACACTAGTTTGGTGAATTCCAAATGTTCCCTTTATTCTAGATTATTAACCTGAAATACTCACTTTACTTTCAAACTGCGTTGCAGTTTAGAGATTAAACTATGAGCTGCTCTGTCATCTCAAAATGGCCCCTGTACAGATACTTTGTTATTTTCAGTTTCAACTGCAGTCATGGCCTCACCCCTTTATATACCAATAGTAACCAGAGGGTGGCGCTAACAGTCAGTTGCATGTGATTGCAGTAACTCCTGACATTGTGCCAAATCTTGCTTCAATTTTTTTTTTTGTGCTTCTTCAAGACATCTCTTACATTATTTTAGCTAAACTTATAATGTACTCCAAACCAGGTTTAGTTGTGTTTTTTTCTCTCCGAAATATGATTTACTGTAGGCCTATAATAATTGTTAACAGTCCTCAAATAAACTGTCTTCAAATATTTGATGATTAGTTGAATCAGGTGTGTAAATGCTGGCCAAGAACAAAAGGATTGAGAAACCCTGAGATAAACATCAAACCATATCATTGAAAAGCTCCTGCACCATCTTTACCAGACGTTTGACTGATAACATGTGATAACACTTTGAAAACTGCTGTCTGTCAGCAACTCAGCTCAAGTAGCAGTTCTACTAACTAGTAATATCTCATTCCAGGTATTCATTCTCTTACTCTGTCCTTTAGAATAGATTATTGTTCAGAAATACTTACTTTATTTTTCAGTTCTCTCCATATAGTGTTTTCTGCGCGGTCGTCTCAAAATGGATCCTGCACAAAAGAAACATTTACTTTCTGTTTCAGCTCAGCCCCCTCCCCACCCTGATAATAAAGTGTTTTATTGGAATCTTCCACTAGATGGCAGTAACCACCTGCTGTAACTAGACTTTACAACACCATGTGTTTGGTTTCATGGTCCTGCTGACTCATACTACATTTACATGTTAGTCATTTAGCAGAAGCTCTTATCGAGAGCGACTTCCAGTTGGTCCTGGTGACTCCTGGGACCTTATTCATAAAGGCAGTTTCCCAGAGGAGGAGTGCTGATCTAGGATCAGGTCCCCCCTGTCCATCTAATCTGTTTCATTATGATCTAAAAGGCTAAACTGATCCCAGATCAGTACTCCTACTCTTTATGAATACTGTCACAGGTGACTCCTCAAGATGAGGCTCATGATTTATAAGTTATATTCTTTAAGAGTCAATTAATATCATTAATTGAACTGCTTTGCCATGAACAGATCTGTGAGGACTTAACTTAAAGGTACTATATAGACCTTAAATGGGGTTGAACATTCATCCCATCAGATTGTGTAAAGGATTTTATGAGTTCAGAAAAATACTGACTTGGAAGCATCTCTCTGACCTTACACTGCTGAAACAGACCCGAGTAAAGACCACAAATCTACAGTTATATGCTTTTCTGTTTTTACCCGCTTTTACAGCCGATGTGTGCACTGGCATCCATATGATTCAGTGGAAAATACAGACTAGTTAGCCATCTCCCAATAGATGGACCCCACGCAGAACTTTCAGCAATGCAGCATCTTCAGTAAGCGAGTATTCTAGACACTCTCTTCTTATGAACCAGTTGCTATTAAATGAAGGTTTTTGGACAGAAAACCTGTGGCTACGGTAGGATTCTAGGCTAATCTGGGCTGGCACCTCTGTTCCAAGATAGTCAGGAACAGTCGGAGGTGGAGGGGGCTGTGGAGCCATTATCCTGGCGGTGCTTGTGGAAGGGTGGGTAGGCTCTGCACACGGAGCTAACTGGAGCTCGGCAGCATCATCACTGTTGGGCTTGCCGGCGGCCTCGCTGGTTTGATAATGCTGCTGCTGCTCATCACTCTCCTTTGGCTTTGTTTGGCTACTTTTTGTACCATTGTCTGAAGAAGCCTATTGTGGTGAAACGTCAGGAGTACGTTTTTTTTTGTTGTTGAAACTTTTAAATGAGCCACATGGATGCTAACTGGGTACTCAGGTAAAACTAGACAAATACACCTTTTTATTTTGGTATTTTGGGGACCAAATAAATGTATACCAACAGTGGACAATTCCCAGCAAAAGCATGGAGCTCCAACTCTCTAGTGGAGAATAGAGGGAGTTTTCCCCTTGGAGAATCCAGAGTGGCTCACTGAAGAAAAACATATTGGAGAATAACAACAATCTCAATCTGAAGCTTTAAAAAATGCATTCTTCCTCCTGCCCCACCTATTGTCCTTGTATGAATATTAGTTGGCATCTAATTGAAGAACATACTGCTTTATAGATCCCAACCTGACAAACAATTGTTTGGGCCTTACTTTGAGCACTTTGCACTGTGCCTCCATTGAGTCTCCATGTGTCAAGCAGTACAGAGAAACGCCCTCTAGATGAGAGCAGAGGCCTGCTCTTGGATCTACCCTGTCTAACCACCAGTTTAGTGACCTTGTTCCATCAATATGTCCATACTACTTCACAACCGATTTGAGGTCTTGACCAGCAATTTACCATTGGGCTCAACCAAGCCGATGCAAACAGACATTTGCATCCTGTAGCACTAACTCCAAAAAGTTTTGGGACACTGTAAAGTCCATGGAGAATAAGAGCACTTCCTCCCAGCTGCCCACTGCACTGAGGCTAGGAAACACTATCACCACCGATAAATCTACAATAATCGAGAATTTCAACAAGCATTTTGCTACAGCTGGCCATGCTTTCCATCTGGCTACCACTAACCCGGCCACCAACTCTGCACCCTCTGCTGCAACTTGCCCATGCCCCCCCGCTTCTCCTTCACACAAATTCAGACAGCTGATGTTTTGAAAGCGCTGCAAAAATCTGGACCCCTACAAATCAGCTGGGCTAGACAATCTGGACCCTTTCTTTCTAAAACTAGCCGCCGAAATTGACGCAACCCCTATTACTAGTCTGTTCAACCTCTCTTTCATAACGTCTGAGATCCCCAGAGATTGGAAAGCTGCCGCGGTCATCCCCATCTTCAAAGGGGGTGACACTCTAGATCCAAACTGCTACAGACCTATATCCATCCTGCCCTGCCTTTCGAAAGTATTCGAAAGCCAAGTTAACAAAGAGATCATCGACCATTTCGAATACCACCGTACCTTCTCCGCTATGCAATCCGGTTTCCGAGCTGGTCACGGGTGCACTTCAGCCACGCTCAAGGTCCTAAACGATATTATAACCGCGATTGATAATAGACAGTACTGTGCAGCCGTCTTCATCGACCTGGCCAAGGCTTTCGACTCTGTCAACCACCGCATTCTTATTGGCAGACTAAATAGCCTTGGTTTCTCAAATGACTGCCTCGCCTGGTTCACCAACTACTTCTCAGATAGAGTTCAGTGTGTCAAATCGGAGGGCCTGTTGTCTGGACCTATGGCAGTCTCTATGGGGGTGCCACAGGGTTCAATTCTTGGGCCGACACTTTTCTCCGTGTATATCAATGATGTCGCTCTTGCTGCTGGTGACTCTCAGATCCACCTCTACGCAGACAACACCATTTTGTATACATCTGGCCCTTCATTGGACACTGTGTTAACAAACCTCCAAACGAGCTTCAATGCCATACAACAATCCTTCAGTAGCCTTCAACTGCTCTTAAACACTATTAAAACTAAATGCATGCTTTTCAATCGAACGCTGCTAGCACCCGCCCACCCGACTAGAATCACCACTCTCGACGGGTCTGACCTAGAGTATGTGGACAACTACAAATATCTAGGTGTCTGGTTAGACTGTAAACTCAACTTCCAGACTCACATAAAGAATCTCCAATCCAAAGTTAAATCTAGAATTGGCTTCCTATTTCGCAACAAAGCCTCCTTCACTCATGCTGCCAAACATGCCCTCGTAAAACTGACTATCCTACCGATCCTTGACTTCGGCGATGTCATTTACAAAATAGCCTCCAACACTCTACTCAGCAAATTGGATGTAGTCTATCACAGTGCCATCCGTTTTGTCTCCAAAGCCCCATACACTACCCACCACTATGACCTGTACGCTCTTGTTGGCTGGTCCTCACTACATGTTCGTCGTCAAACCCACTGGCTCCAGGCCATCTATAAATTACTGCTAGGCAAATCCCCGCCTTATCTTAGCTCATTGGTCACCATAGCAGCACCCACCCGTAGTCTGCGCTCCAGCAGGTATATCTCACTGGTCATTCCCAAAGCCAACACCTCCTTTGGCCGCCATTCCTTCCAGTTCTCTGCTGCCAATGACTGGAACGAATTGCAAAAATCTCTGAAGCTGGAGACTCTTATCTCCCTCAATAACTTTAAGCATCAGTTGTCAGAGCACCTTACCGATCACTGCACCTGTACACAGGCCATCTGAAAGTAGCCCACCCAACTACCTCATCCCTATATTGTTATTTATTTTGCTCTTTTGCACCCCAGTATCTCTATTTGCACATAATCTCTTGAACATCTAGCATTCCAGTGTTAATACTATTGTAATTATTCTGCACTATAGCCTATTTATTGCCTTACCTCCATAACTTGCTACATTTGCACACACTGTATATATATTTTCTGTTGTATTTCTGACTTTATGTTTTTTTACCCCATATGTAACTCTGTGTTGTTTTTATTGCACTACTTTGCTTTATCTTGGCAGGGTCGCAGTTGTAAATGAGAACCTGTTCTCAACTGGCTTACCTGGTTAAATAAAAGTGAAATAAAAAATAAAAAATAAAAGTGAGGTTCTAGAAAGAGGACTGACTTTCATACCAACTCCTAAACAAGTGGACTGCAGGGAGCTCCGGAGGGATCTACACTTCTATCATAGAAGATTGAAGTTATTACATCATTTTCAATATGAAACAGATTTTCCTCATATACTATTTCCAAACCCCTCACATTGGGAACCTCAGTTGGAGTCAGTGTCAGAAACTATACAGACTGTTATACGTTGGGATGTGGCTTCCTTTTCACAATTCAAAACCAGACCTGTATATCAGCTTAACCTTACACATCTCTCAAAAAATCAAGCTCTAGAAACATTGAACATCAGAATATAGTGATTAAACCAGCAGATAAGGGGGCTCAGATTGTTGTAATGGATAAAGTGAATATCTTCTTGAAGCCAATAGCCAATAGGATAATGGTAAACACTATGTTCCATTGTCCCACTCAACACAACCGGAAAAACACAAAGATGAATCCAGGAGATAGTGAGTAAACTATATGCGGATCAGTACATTACAGATAAACAGATGGTCTTTCTTTTTGGGGCAGATTCTCCAAGGCTTAGGCAGTTTTACTTACTGCCTAAAATACATATCTCCTGAGACGTTGGCGGATCCCTACGGCTGACCAATAGTAAGTGTTTGTGTCTCAGAATCTTCCTGTATTGCTGATTATATTGACTTTTATATCAACCCTCTATCCCAGAAACACCCCAGGTATGTTAAGGATAGTTATGAATGCAGGGTTTATTACTATTGTATTACTCTTTATATTAACTTAGCTACTGACTTGTTCTATTGTTGTTGTCAAGAGGTTAACCTGCTAGTCAGCATTTCATTGCACTGTTAACTCCATGTATATGACAAATAAACAGACTTGAACTTAGAAGGGAAGGGGGAGGGCAGCCAGAAAGGGAGGGGAAAAGATGGCCAGCTAAATTACAGTATGTGTCCTCAAATGTTATGTCATCTAAACATCTCACATTAGCTGGAAGAACTGACAAATGAAAGGAATCATAGAGGTCTTATAACTTATTCCATTCTACAGGTCCATTGTTTTGTCTCATGTCTCTGTATATTCATATACTGTACATAAGCAAGTGGCTAGGTTATTATTTTTTTAAACTGTGATGTAACTGAACATCCACTAGGTAGAGCCAGTGGTCCGCTCTTGATTAGAGCCTTGCTTTGGCATGTCATTTCATGGTTCTGAGATACTTCGAGACATTTCACATAAAGTTGAAATTAGTTTGGTAAAAACAGTAGGATAAATACATATGTAGGTATATATATATATATATATGTATATATATATATATATTATACTAACATTCTAGAGATACACACACACACACACAATCAAGTGACTAGTAATTTTTATGTAACTGTGGGGTAAAGGTACATCCACTAGGTGGAGCCAGTAGTCCACTCTTGAGCCTTTGCATGCAATTTCATGGGTTCTGACATACCTTGAGACGTCACATAAAATTGACATTTATTTGGTATAAACAGTAGAATATATACATTTGTAGGTGGAGTCCATTCTCGTTAAAAAAAATCAATAACACAACATCTCATTCATTATATATTATATAATTTTATACAATGCATTATTAAAAACATTCATTTATAATATACAACATAAATAATATATATATATATATATATATATATATATATATATATATATATATATATATATATATATATATATATATATATATATATATATACAGTGGGGAGAACAAGTATTTGATACACTGCCGAATTTGCAGGTTTTTCTACTTACAAAGCATGTAGAGGTCTGTAATTTTGATCATAGGTACACTTCAACTGTGAGAGACGGAATCAAAAAAAAAAATCCTGAAAAAAATCACATTGTATGATTTTTAAGTAATTAATTTGCATTTTATTGCATGACATAAGTATTTGATACATCAGAAAAGCAGAACTTAACATTTGGTACATAAACCTTTGTTTGCAATTACAGAGATCATACGTTTCCTGTAGGTCTTGACCAGTTTTGCACACACTGCAGCAGGGATTTTGGCCCACTCCTCCATACAGATCTTCTCCAGATCCTTCAGGTTTCGGGGGCTGTCGCTGGGCAATACGGATATTCAACAATTCAATATTCAATATGGACTTTCAGCTCCCTCAAAAGATTTTCTATTGGGTTCAGGTCTGTAGACTGGCTAGGCCACTCCAGGACCTTGAGATGCTTCTTACGAAGCCACTCCTTAGTTGCCCTGGCTTTGTGTTTCAGGTCATTGTCATGCTGGAAGACCCAGCCACGACCCATCTTCAATGCTCTTACTGAGGGAAGGAGGTTGTTGGCCAAGATCTTGCGATACATGGCCCCATCCATCCTCCCCTCAATACGGTGCAGTTGTCCTGTCCCCTTTGCAGAAAAGCATCCCCAAAGAATGATGTTTCCACCTCCATGCTTCACAGTTGGGATGGTGTTCTTGGGGTTGTACTCATCCTTCTTCTTCCTCCAAACACTGCGAGTGGAGTTTAGACCAAAAAGCTCTATTTTCGTCTCATCAGACCACATGACCTTCTCCCATTCCTCCTCTGGATCATCCAGATGGTCATTGGCAAACTTCAGACGGGCCTGGACATGCACTGGCTTGAGCAGGGGGACCTTGCGTGTGCTGCAGGGTTTTAATCCATGACGGCGTAGTGTGTTACTAATGGTTTTCTTTGAGACTGTGGTCCCAGCTCTCTTCAGGTCATTGACCAGGTCCTGCCGTGTAGTTCTGGGCTGATCCCTCACCTTCTTCATGATCATTGATGCCCCACGAGGTGAGATCTTGCATGGAGCCCCAGACCGAGGGTGATTGACCGTCATCTTGAACTTCTTCCATTTTCTAATAATTGCGCCAACAGTTGTTGCCTTCTCACCAAGCTGCTTGCCTATTGTCCTGTAGCCCATCCCAGCCTTGTGCAGGTCTACAATTTTTTCCCTGATGTCCTTACACAGCTCTCTGGTCTTGGCCATTGTGGAGAGGTTGGAGTCTGTTTGATTGAGTGTGTGGACAGGTGTCTTTTATACAGGTAACGAGTTCAAACAGGTGCAGTTAATACAGGTAATGAGTGGAGAACAGGAGGGCTTCTTAAAGAAAAACTATCAGGTCTGTGAGAGCCGGAATTCTTACTGGTTGGTAGGTGATCAAATACTTATGTCATGCAATAAAATGCAAATTAATTACTTAAAAAATCATACAATGTGATTTTCTGGATTTTTGTTTTAGATTCCGTCTCTCACAGTTGAAGTGTACCTATGATAAAAATTACAGACCTCTACATGCTTTGTAAGTAGGAAAGCCTGCAAAATCGGCAGTGTATCAAATACTTGTTCTCCCCACTGTATATATGCATAGTTAGATATAAAAGCCTTCATCATATTGAAAATTCAACTCACCTTCAAAATGCTCAATGAGGAATAAATGATTCAAATCTCTTTAAGATGTATGTCTTCAGGCCTTCTGGTCCTCTGGGTCTTTTTTCTTGGTTGACTGAGACATCCCAGGGACGCTCTTTTATGGGGTCAAATGGATCTGTTCAGGTCAGCAGTAAAACGTGACATCTTTAAGAATACAATTACCTTTTTTGTTTTTAATTGACTGAGACATCCACTGGACATTCCATCCTCGGACGTCTCCCGGACATTCCCGGACATTCCCGGAAGCTCTTCATAAGTTCTGCAAATTGTCCAAAACAAATTCTGCTTTTCATACAAGCACGCCCCTCCCCCTGGCAGATCAGGAGCCACCATGTTTTCTTCTTGTGGCTGTGTGGAAGCAATGAGAAATTGAAACAATCCAGGTCTGTCTGTTCCTCAAATGTATCTCTATCCCATGTCCTTGACTACACGCCCAGACCAGCTGCAGGGAGCTACCAGGTCTACCTGTTCCTCCAGTTGATCTCTATCCCATGTCCTTGACTACACGCCCAGACCAGCTGCAGGGAGCTAGAGGGAACCATCCTTGCGAAAAGCACAGCATTGGTAGTTAAGAAATGTCTCTACTATTGTTAATCATATTCATTGTTAACTATTAATATTTAACAAATCAGGTGAATATGTGTTCTTTCTCTCACAGCATAATAGATCATATATTCCTCATCAATGTGCTTTACTTCAAAGAAACAGCTGCACTATCAAGTTACATAAGCACACCCTAAATAGTGAAGAGAACGTCCGGACAGGATGTCCTTAAAAGGTCATAAACACAGGACACAGGAAAACTCACCAATCACTTTTTGACAGCAACCGTCTACTATATTCTCTCTCACAGGAGTCTGTGAAACAAGACAGTTGGAGATTGAAACATTGTATGTGTATTCCCCTCCCCCAACTGCTCTGTTCACTCAGACAAACAAACCAGACTGCAGTTTCCCACGCAAGAATTGACTTCAAATCCTAAATTACTTGATATCTTTCAGAAATACATAATCCCCCCCTCATAATTCCATAGGTCTATAGGAGTGTCCCAGGTTTTCATTACAACCATTTCTAGTGCATATTGTATATGGTTTCAATATCTTACTATCAGATTTGATAAATAACAGATTATAACATGAAAAGCTCAGTGTTGATTTTAAATATAAACATTAACAGTCCACAAAAAATGCGTGTAAAACAGTATGTTGGCTTGGCTGATAAAAAGGGTAGATTGAATTTCTCTTGGCAGTTGTGGCTCCCAGGACTACAGCCAATCAAGGACTAGCTACCCATCCCCCACTGCTGCTCTCACCCCCCACCCCCCACCCCATCCCCTGACATGCTGGACTCTCAGGTTCTGTTCAATAAAGTGCAGCACAGCACAGTACAGTACAACTTTATTAGTCCATGTTACAGGGAACAAAGGGAATTTGTCTTTCTGAAGGGGTTGGTCACAGATCTGCCAGTTCAGATCAAATCCCACGTTTTGTTGTCTGGCTCAGGACTCAAACCAGTGACCTTTCAGTTCCTGGACTAATTCTCTAACTTCCACCTCCTAACACTTCTAGCATGGGCTTCCTAGGCAAAGTTCCTTTTACACTATCCCATGTGTGTAGAAAACATAAGTCTGTCTCATGATCTGGTAATGAGGTAGTCCTGCCTTCAACTTCAAAATCAGTGTCACCCTCAGCTCAAGAGGGCATTACCTCTTGGTCAAGGCACTGGTTTTTCCCATGGGACACCTGGGTACAGATCCCACTCATGAAATGTGCACACCTCCCCCAAGGCACCATTCCACTGCTTCCACCAATGTAGTGTTTTTTTGCAAACAGCAACGGTGTAATGCCCCTTCGTCGCTGCATTACCCCCTTCCTTGGGGAGAGCATGCCCCCACACTTCTTTATAGCAAGTCTCTCATGTGTACATGCCTCTTTGATGGCCTCACAGGCACTATCCCACTTCTGACACCAATGTAACAAATTAAGGGATAGCTCCAACCGGGACTCGAACCCGGGTCCAGCGACTATCAAGCCAAAACTTTATCCATTCCACCAAGAGATCAGAAGTTGGTAATTGGTAGGTGTTGGGTTCAGCTTGCTACAGTATATACTTATATAGGGCAATGTGTGATCTGGGAGCGGCAGCACTACCACTAGTGCTCCTGACACAGCCTAACACAATCTTTACCTTCTGAACCTTAAAAACTGACCTAAAGTCAGATACATTTAGACAAACCACCATGTGAGCAGCAAGTGTAGGGTTAATGGAGTGAAGTGGGGGATGGGTAGGACCACCAGTATCAACTATATGTCTATGAATGCATTACTATTAATGCAGTACTAAAACGGATGGATGCTCTTCATCAACACCATCTCACCTGTGAAACTAGATATCAGCAATCAATCAACAAGACTAATGAAATGGAGCAAATGAAGACATTAGAACTGCTAAAGGTCAGATATTATATTCTGACACCAATTTCCTACTGGTAGATTTCGTACGTGATCTGTCAATCCTGAGAGCAACGCTCTCTCTCCTCCTCTTCCCCCATCTCTCTTTGCTGGGGTGAAGTTTCCCCTAGATACAGATCTAGGATCAGCTTCCCCTCCCCCCAAACCTAACAAGGATCATTAGTGGGGGGAATTTAAACCTGATCCAAAGCCAGTGTCTATTTGGGAAACTTGTCCCCTCCCCCACAACTCTACATGTGGATGCGGCTTCCTCCATCTCACCATGTTCACAAAGAAAACGGCAGTGTATTTCAGCTGTAAGTATTTTGAAGTTACTAGCTATATTATTTGAATTGAATCGACCTAGCTTCATTATTATTCAACAATAACTGGGCCAATGTAGCCGTAGCAGCAGTGGTGGTTCTAGAACATTCCCAGTGGGAGGGGCCAGGCTGGGGTCAGTTGTACTGTTAGAGGGGCCAGTTACATCACACATTATTGTTGTCATGTCGTTTTCTTCACTGCATTGCAGGCATCAATAGACAAATGACCATGTTTATAATCATTCAACTATTTATTATTTGCATTTACATTTTTTACATTTGCATTACATATTCACTATCAGTTACATCAACTGTATTCTAGGGTTTTTGTGGTTTCTTGCAAAAAGATCCGCAAATTCATCTGGATTCAAGGCCTTTGCCCTCCTTGACTCAATACTTTATACACCTAAATTGCTTAATCTCTCATCTGACATTGTGGACCTAAGATACGTTTTCACCAGCTTTAGTGCAGAAAAACTCTGTTCACAAGAAGCGGTACTAACAGGGATTGAAACAGATATTCTACACAGTTTAAAGAGCTGAAAGAAAACTTCTTTCCACAAACAACAGTGCCAAACAAGCTGCCTAAGTATGGTCCCCAATCAGAGACAACGAGAATCAGCTGCCTCTGATAGGGAACCACCCTGGCCAACATAAAAAACACGAACTAGAATGAAACATAGAAAATCACACATAGAAAATCCAAACCCTGGCTCAACATATAAGAGTCCCCAGAGCCAGGGCGTGACACTTTTGTTATGTCTCGTTGGATTCATAACCACGTCTGTATAACAATTCAATAATGATGAGACAGGAGACAGGAATCAGTTCAACCATTTATCTGGAACGTGATCATCTCAATACATACAAACCCCCATGATGCTCTGCAGCACAACCCCAATATACAACAAATACATAAATAAGTAAATGGACACTAAACAAAACTCATAGAGGAATTTAAATGTTCAGTTGTAGAAAGTAGGGCCATGGGATAGGGTCAGAAAGGTCAGTATATTTGATAACTGGGTCCAGAGGTGACATAACAAGCATAAGGTCCATTATAACACAGTGAAGTAGAGGTGGGAGCTAAAAGCAGACATGGACAGTGAGACGGTGTGAGGAGGTCAGGGGTGAAACACTAGATCAGGACAGGTAGAAATGGCAGGGCTGGAAATAGACACAGAGACACATTCCGATCATGGCTCAGACCTGACCTGAGACACCCAAACAGAAGATGCCATAGCAAAGTCCTGTCCAGTAGGCTATATGGGATTTCCTTTCATCAAAATCCTACACATGGAAATGTGTCCAGTGTGTGTGTGTGTCCAGTGTATGTATGTGTGTCCAGTGTGTGTGTGTGTGTGTGTGTCCAGTGTGTGTGTGTGTTCAATGTGTGTGTGTCCAGTATGTGTGTGTGTTCAGTGTCAGTGTGTGTGTGTTTGTTCAGTGTGTGAGTGTGTGTGTTTCCAGTGTGTGTGTGTCCAGTGTGTGTCTGTCCAGTGTGTGTGTGTGTGTGTGTGTGAGTCATGTGTGTGTTTGTCCAGTGTGTGTGTGTGTCCAGTGTGTGTGTGTGTTCAGTGTGTGTGTGTCCAATGTGTATGGATGTGTGTGTCCAGTGTGTGTGTGTGTGTGTGTGAATCCAGTGTGTGTGTATGTGTTTGTGTGTCCAGTGTGTGTGTGTGGATACGTGTCCAGTGTGTGTTTGTGGGTCCAGTGTGTGTGTGTCCAGTGTGTGTGTGTGTCCAGTGTGTGTGTCCCCAGTGTGTGTGTGTGTGTGTGTGTGTCCAGTGTGTGTGTGTGTTCAGCGTGTGTGTGTGTTCAGTGTGTGTGTGTATCCAGCGTGTATGTTTAGTGTGTGTGTGTGTCCAGTGTGTGTGTGTGTGTGTGTGTGTGTGTTCAGCGTGTGTGTATTCAGTGTGTTTGTGTATCCAGTGTGTGTGTGTGTGTCCAGTGTGTGTGTGTCCAGTGTCCAGTGTGTGTGTGTGTGTGTGTGTGTGTGTGGATCAGTGTGTGTGTGTCCATTGTGTTTGTGTATCCAGTGTGTGTGTCCAGTGTGTGTGTGTGTGTGTGTCCAGTGTGTGTGTGTCCAGTGTGTGTGTGTCCAGTGTGTGTGTGTGTGTGTGTCCAGTGTGTGTGTGTGTGTCCAGTGTGTGTGTCAGGTGTGTGTGTCCAGTGTGTATGTGTGTGTGTGTCCAGTGTGTGTGTGTGTGTCCAGTGTGTGTGTGTGTCCAGTGTGTGTGTCCTGTGTGTGTGTGTGTGTGTCAGGTGTGTGTGTCCTGTGTGTATGTGTGTGTGTGTCCAGTGTGAGTGTGTGTGTGTGTGTGTCCAGTGTGTGTGTGTCCAGCGTATGTGTGTGTGTCCAGTGTGTGCGTCCACTGTGTGCGTGTGTTTGTGTGTGTCCAGTGTGTGTGTGTGTCCAGTGTGTGTGTAAGTGTGTATGTGTGTGTGTCCAGTGTCTGTGTGTGTGTCCAGTGTGTGTGAGTGTGTGTGTCCAATGTGTGTGTGTGTCCAGTGTGTGTGTGTGTGTGTGTGTGTGACCTGTGTGTGTGTGTGTCAGGTGTGTTTGTGTCCAGTGTGTGTGTGTGTGTGTGTGTGTGTGTGTGTGTCCTGTGTGTGTGTGTTTGTGTGTGTCCAGTGTGTGTGTGTCCAGTGTGTATGTGTGTGGGTCCAGTATGAGTGTGTGTGTGTGTGTGTGTGTCCAGCGTATGTGTGTGTGTGTGTCCAGTGTGTGTGTGTGTGTGTGTGTGTGTGTGTGTGTCCTGTGTGTGTGTGTGTCCAGTGTGTGTGAGTGTGTGTGTGTGTGTCCAGTGTGTGTGTGTCCTGTGTGTGTGTGTCAGGTGTGTGTGTGTGTCTGTGTGTCCAGTGTGTGTGTGTGTGTGTCCTGTGTGTGTTTCCTGTGTGTGTGTGTGTGTGTGTCCAGTGTGTGTGAGTGTGTGTGTCCAGTGTGTGTGTGTGTGTCCAGTGTGTGTGTGTGTGTGTGTGTGTGTTTGTCCAGTGTGTGTGTGTGTGTTCAGTGTGTGTGTGTCCTCTGTGTGTGTGTGTGTGTGTCCAGTGTGTGTGTGTCCAGTGTGTGTGTGTCCAGTGTGTGTGTGTTCAGTGTGTGTGTCCAGTGTGTGTGTGTGTCCAGAGTGTGTGTGTGTCCAGTGTCCAGTGTGTGGGTGTGTTTGTCCAGTGTGTTTGTTCAGTGTGTGTGTGTGTGTCCAGTGTGTGTGTGTGTGTCCAGTGTGTGTGTGTGTGTGTGTGTATGTGTGTACAGTGTCCAGTGTGTGGGTGTGTTTGTCCAGTGTGTGTGATCAATGTATGTGTGTCCTGTGTGTGTGTGTGTGTGTGTGTGTGTCCAGTGTTTGTTTGTCCGGTGTGTGTGTGTGTGTTCAGTGTGTTTGTTCAGTGTGTGTGTGTGTGTGTACAGTGTGTGTGTATCAAGTGTGTTTGTGTGTCCAGTGTGTGTCAGTTTGTGTGTCCAGTGTGTGTGTGTGTTCAGTATGTTTGTGTGTGTGTCCAGTGTGTGTGTGTGAGTGTCCAGTGTGTGTGTGTGTCCAGTGTGTCAGTGTGTGTGTGTGTGTGTGTGTCCAGTGTATGTGTGTGTGTGTGTGTCCAGTGTGTGTGTGTGTGTGTGTGTGTGTGTGTGTGTGTCTAGTGTGTGTATGTGTGTACAGTGTCCAGTGTGTGTGTGTCCAGTGTGTATTTAACATAGGGACACCGAGTCCCAAACCCTAAACCCTGGATAGAGGGGCTCAGTGAATGTGGAGTGGAATGTGTTCAGGTGGGTCAGTGTGTCAGAGGAGACTATGTAGAAGGACAGAGTGCCGGCTGGCCAGTCCAGATACACTCCTACTCTGTGGGAGCTGGAGGAGGGGACGTCTATGGTAGTGGACTTATTATTGTGCCAGGCAGAGTAACTGTTGCCAGAGCAGAACAGACTCCAGGACTTGTCATTGTATCCAAGCCAACAGTCATCACCCCCTCCTCTCCTGCTGATTCCTTTATATGTCACTCCTATATCAACCCAACTCCCACTCCACTCTACCTCCCAGTAACAGCGCCCAGTCAGACCCTCTCTACACAGCACCTGAGGCCAGCCCTCAAATCTCTCTGGGTGATCAGGATACGGCTGCTTCTTTCTCCTCCATGTCACCTTTCTGTTCTCCTCAGACAGAGAGAGGAATCTGTTTACTGTGTTTGGGTCCAATGTGAGATCACAGACATCTGATGGATGAAACCAGACACAATATTAGAAATCATAATTATTCACATTAGAACGTTAACTCACTTTTCACTAATTCATTTAATGTAGATGTTTCTAGGTATCAAAAGGAGAAGTTAAGGTAACTTGAGATTTGTTCAATGATCATATGTTATACTGTATGGTAATATAAAACACACTTATTCCCATTAATTACACACACACACATCCTGAAGACACACACACACACACACACACTGGAAACACATCCTGAACACACACTGGACACACAGACATCTTCATGCATGAACACACACAAACATTTCTAATGTAACGCCACACACACTCCTTTATGCATGAATGAACACAAACACACATTTCTAAAGTAACATGAACACGCCACACACACACATAGACACACACATTGTCAAAGCAACTCTTTGTAAACGTTGGTGTCCCTGATTTGTGCTTCTGTAGAACTACAGCTGATATTTAATATGACCAAGTACGTAATGATGGTGGTCTTTGACTTTGATTTCACTTGAATTAAGACTTATTCTTAGTCATATTATTCACAGCAGTCAACACTCACATTTTCTAAGTCCAGCTTTCATTGTGTTCTCTCCACCATGTTCCACACTGTAGCGGTAAGCAGAAGAACAGACAGTCATTGAGGGATACACCTGAACTCACACACACACACACACACACACACACACACACACACACACTGGACACACACGCACACACACACACTGGACACACACACACACACACACTGGACACACAAACACAAAAACACACTGGACACACACACACACACACACACACACACACACACACACACTCACACACACACACACACACACAAACAGTAAGTATATACATTTGTCCAAGTGTGTGTGTGTGTGTGTGTGTGTGTGTGTGTGTGCGCACGAGGCAGGCTGCCTCTGCCAACTCCTAATGAAAGTGTTGCTGAGGAGGAGAGTGATAACTCTAAGACAGATGTGCCTCAGCTCACCTGTGTGTTTGTATGTGTGTGTGTGTGTGTGTGTGTGTGGGGGGGGGGGGGGGGTGGAGGAGGGATGGCAGGGGGGTATGATGAACACATGACATCTGTCTGTGACACAGGTGAGAGCTCATCTGAAATTGGACAATAAACTACAGTTTGTAATGAAATACAGGAATGTGTCTTTACCGGTTACTGCCACATCACTGAGCTTTCTACATCTGAATGAGTTTTCTACAGAGATGAAGCACAGTGGTCAAACAGCAGTGTTGACACTGTGACTATGGTGGGGCTGTTAAGCATGAAACACACTGAGAATCTCACTGCCGATATACTGCCGATGAGTACTTACTTTACATTACTGACTTTATTGTCCCCATGGGGACATTTTGTTGCACTATCATGCACATTTTTTAAGTGGCGTTTATACAATAGACAACAAATTGACAATACAAAATTCATAACAGTTACATACAGTATATATCAATGAAAGAGACTAGCCTGCTGGCCTTACTGGTGGATAGGAACATTAGCCCAAGCTGTTTAGGAGGGATATCACACCTGGCACAAATGTTTGTCTAGTTCTGTTTTTCTTGCCGGGGGGTGCCCTATACCTGCACCCAGAGGGGAGTAGTTCAAAGTTCAGGTACGGGGGTGGCTTGGGTCTAAAATGTTTTTGTGAGCCTTGCTGAGGGCTCTGAACTTAAAGATCTCATCACCTTGCTTGCTGTGGTGATAATCCTTCTCAGCATATTTTTCTGTCTGACAGTGGCATTGCCAAACCAACAAACAATGCAAAAAGTTTAAATACTAAGATTTGTAAAACACAGTCAGTATAGTACAGTTAACATTAAAAGATCCCAGCTTTTTGAGAAAGTACAGTCTCTGTTGACTCTTTTTGTAAATCAGGTCTGTAGATTTACTCTACTGAAGCTTATTGTCTAAGTGGACAGTCAGATATTTGTATTCCTCTACAATCTCTATGTTCTGACCTCTGATAGATGTTGCAGAGGTGGGTGTTGTTCGCTTCCTGAAGTCTATCTATGCACATCTCTTTGATCTTGTTGGTATTGAGGACCAAGTGTGATTCATCACACCATCCTACAAAGTCATTTAGTACTGGGCCATGACAGAGGGAGGCCGTTCCTTCTCTTGCTAGAACAAAAATGGTACCTGCTGCGTGCCGACCCAGTAGCAACGAACCTACCGATTCTACTTGTAGAATAGCAATGCTTGTCAGTGGCCAATAACTTGACTTTGAGCCAGTCAGAGAGCACGAAACCCCATGTGGGGGAGCCAGCAATTATTAATTTTTAAAGAGGGCATTTTCTGCGTACATCCACAGATGAGCCAGTCACACTTCATATGCAATGTAGGCTATGGGATGGTAGCTAGATAAGTGCACAGACGCAATGCACACAACACTAAATACTTCCTCCAAGACAGCAAACCACTGTAGTTAGTATTGCCATTATAATTAAATCACAATGGATTAGATAGTTTCCATTAAACAGCTGCCTGTGTTAGCTGCCTAGTTAGTGCAATGTCCTTAGCTAGCTAGCTATGTTGTGCTAGCTAGCGAATATGCTAACATTAACTAGTTAGCTAAACATTTGGCTATGGGCTGGCACTGGCAATATGGGATTATGGAGAGTGCCTTAAATTGTTTCTTCATCATCTTGCTAGGTAGTTATCTAGTAGTGGCCATCTGGCTAGTATCAACAAGGGCTTTGTACAAAATAACGACATTAGCGCAGATAACTTGGAATCTAGACCATAAGCAATACGCACATATATGCATTGCCAAACAACGCTACTACCACCTTCTGGTTTGGAGTATTTTAACAAGGCTGAGTGGCTGACGACTTCCAAGGTCTTTGCTGTGTGAACAAATACAGTGTGAATACATTAGTGAATACATAAAATATGTATTCACTAACTGTAAGTCGCTCTGGATAAGAGCGTCTGCTAAATGACTAAAATGTAAAAGTAAATGAACACATAAGAGATTGACTGCCGACACTGTTCAGAGGTGCTAAGTACTAAATAAAGGTGAAATAAAAATAAATAATAAACTGTCGGCAGGCAAACGTTTGACAATCCAACCGGTGTGTCTGAGCTTTTAGAGGAGGGGAGACACCCTTCTGTGCGTCTGTCACAGCTGAAGACTAACACAGAGGAAGAGGGCTGTTGGTCTGAGAGGAGGAGTGAAAAGGAAGATAGGGGGAGAGATCAGGGCCTAAAGTGCTTAACAGTCCAGAGAGAGGAGTGTGAGAAAGCCATCAAGGAGACCACACCTCTGTTAAAATGAAGAAGCACCAGTAACTACAACCACAACCCCCTCTGCTTCCTCCCCTGGCCCCTCTCTACTATCCCCTCATTACCACTGGTGGTCCTGGAGGTAGAGCTCAGTGTTGCCAGATTGGGTAGTTTCACACCTAAAAGAAATGCCATGCAAGAAACATACAAATCCCGCCCACCCAGCTCACAGAGAAATCTGTTAAAATGTGGCTACTTTTAAGTGGATTGGGCAGGATTTTGGTTCTGATTGTGCTAGAAAGTGGCAATAGACTCTGGCAACACTGGTAGAGCTATACCGGCCTTGGGGTGGGGAAGAAAGCCTCCGAGCAGCCTCCAAGTATGCTTTTATATTTTCCTTTAAGTGGAAAACATCAGATTTGTTCATGTTTAGCCTCTGGAAGACTATACATAGACTGAAAACTCAGAATGGATCCTGCTGAACAACTAGCAGTGAGTAATGATAGGATGTGTCAACAGAACACTGAGGGATAGAGAGCAACTGGACATGCCTAGCTCTGGAACACAGTCCTAGTGGTGCTAGGCTTCTTCACTGGTTTATTTAGCTCTTAATGAAAGAAGAGAGAAGACAACAGAGGGAAAGACAAACAGAGAGGAAAGAGAAGGGGAAGCTGCTGGTACTTTGGGAGACGATGATGAGTTTGCTGAGGTGCCAAGATAATTCACTGTAGAACAGTAGAGGACTCCCACATACTCCCGCATAACTGACAGATCTCTGCTGCTAAGAGAGGCCCACACTCTCATACAGAGAGTACACACATAGAGCGTGATTTACCTTTTGGAGTCATGCACCGTATACCCTGACTGCACATGTACATATGCACGCACGCACACACACACGCACACACACAGACAGAACTGATTTACTGGCTCCCTGAAGGCCTGATAAAACACTGTCTGCATGACCTCACTTCCTGTTGCTGCAGCCAGCGGGAGGATGGATAGACATTAACCCGCTGAGTGGTAGAGGAGATGAGGACACATACACACACATTTCCACTCAGGGTGTTTTACTGGCTGGGAATCTGCCCCCCTGACCTTTCCCGTGTCATGCTTTAGGGGAGGTGGTCTGATCCTGACCTGTGACCCCACATTGGCCCTCGAACAAATTAAATCAATTTGTCCTTGGGGGTTAATAATGTTTTCCATCCTATCTATCTATATACAAGTTATAAAACTGAACCTCAACTCTCAGTCTCAATTACAGTTCCAGCAAGTTTAAGAGTGATGTCTGACGTGATGACATCATGAAGTTTTCCAACTTCTATCCCTCGTCGCTTAAATCATCCTTCAATTTGAATTCATCTTAAATAATTGTTTGCCTGCTGATGTCTGCCTTTAAATTATAGTATGGCTAAATAGGAAATGCCCTTTTTGGAAGTGAACCCCATCACTCAAGCTTGTGGCGTAAAGCGAGTTTTAGAAGATACATTTTCAGTGGACAACTTTCTTCTTTAATCGGTGCAATGTGCCGAGTTGTGAGGAAATACCTGGCCACAATTCCTGGCAAGCCCTGGGAGAATCTACTTCCATATGGACCATGACTTCAGATCAGTCCTTAGCAAAGCTGCACTGTTGAAAATGGTCAGACGGTAATTACTACGAATGGCTTCTTCAAACAGGTAAGATGACAGAGGTACCGGGAGTCCAAGGCCAGACTCAGCGAGATGACGGAGCACGTGGCACCCTATTCACATTGAACTACTTTTGACCAGTGCATTATATAGAGAATAGGGGGTTGTAGGAGCTATTCATCATGTTTGTGTTCTATTGATTTAATCCCTATATTTACCTGTTTAGCACCTGACTGCCCCGCTGATTTACATTTCCCCCATTGAATATATAAAAGGCTGCCAGGTGAATGAGAAAATTAGCTGCAATTTTTAAAGGAACCGGTTGACTTTGTCTTTTAGCTAGCTAGGTCTTTTAAATTTGCAAAAATAAAAATAAAAAGACACAATTGATGAAGGACGATGATTATGAAGACTAAATACATAAAATGTAAATGTTTGAGGACAGGGTTTTGTTCTTTCTGGATTCCACTAGAATGACGCTATTAGAGATCTCGCACATGAAGCCCTACCTAGACTGCAAGTGCCGGCATTTTTTCCTCTGGTCTAAAATAGAATATCGCAATGCCCCAGGGCAGTGATTGGGGACATTGCCCTGTGTAGGGTGGCGTCTTTCGGATGGGATGTTAAATGGGTGTCCTGACTCTCTGTGGTCACTAAAGATCCCATGGCACTTATTGTAAGAGTAGGGGTGTTAACCCCGGTGTCCTGGCTAAATTCCCAATCTGGACCCTCATACAATCATGGACACCTAATTAATATTAATAATAATAATATGCCATTTAGCAGACGCTTTTATCCAAAGCGACTTACAGTCATGCGTGCATACATTTTTTTGTGTATGGGTGGTCCCTGGGATCGAACCCACTACCTTGGCGTTACAAGCGCCGTGCTCTACCAGCTGAGCTACAGAGGACCACATCCCCTGCTTCCAATTGGCTCATTCATCCCGCCTCCTCTCCCCTGTAACTATTCCCCAAGTCGTTGCTGTAAATTAGAATGTGTTCTCAGTCAACTTACCTGGTAAAATAAGGGTAAAATAAAAAATACATTAAAATTGTGTGGGTGGGAACTAGTGTGCCTGAGAGCACAGACAATTTTCAACCGTTTCATATCGTACTCTTTCTGTTAGTGACAATGATTTAAGAAAATAACGAAAATAAATGGACTAAAATTATTGGATTTCTCTCTTTTATTGGATTGTGTGCAATGGAATTATCCCCAGGTCACTAGTAAGTGGCATCAATAACTTTTTGTATTTGCCACTACAAACTGGTGAGATGACAGACAGGTACCGGGAGGCCCAGGTCAAGGCCAGACTCAGTGTAATAATTGATGGAGGAGTGGGAGCAGGAGAGGTGGCCAGAGAGGTGTCCAGAGAGGGATGGATGAGAGGGGGCAGGAGAGTGGGCCAGAGAGGGATGGAGGAGAGGGGGCAGGAGAATAGGCCAGAGAGGGATGGAGGAGAGGGATGGAGGAGTGGGAGCAGGAGAGGTGGCCAGAGAGGGATGGAGGAGAGGGGCCAGGAGAGTGGGCCAGAGAGGGATGGAGGAGAGGGGGCAGGAGATTGTGCCAGAGAGGGATGGAGGAGTGGGAGCAGGAGAGGTGGCCAGAGACGGATGGAGGAGAGGGGGCAGGAGACAGCCACTGATGGGGGATGAGGGGGTAAGAGCAGTGTTGCTCATCGGAGGCGTGTACCACTGACACATACACACACACACCAGAGGAGGCTGGTAGGAGGAGCTATAGGAGGATGGGCATATTGGAATGGCTGGAATGGAATAAATGGAACGGTATCAAACACATCAAACATATGGAAACTCTTCCATTTATTCCATTCCAGCCATTACAATGAGCCTGTCCTCCTATACCTCCTCCCACCAGCCTCCTCTGACACACACGTATACATAAACACACTAGGCATTCATGCACCTAAGGGTATTCTGTTGATGCCTCTCTCTCTCTCTCTCTCTCTCTCTCTCTCGTTGCATCCAATGGCAGTGTACGCGATAAGCTAATGCAAGGAGCTGCTTGTGGACTTGCCATCTCTAACGCAGTTCCACCTCCGATTTGATAGAATCTAGCCCTTCACATTGCATTATCCAGTAACCACATCAACCTTTAATCCACATCTTATACTTTTCTCATATTTTGTGTGTTCTTTCTTCCATATGGGAATGAATGCTGACAAATAAATGCTCATATTATTTTATTGATGAAGTATTCCACTAAATGAAAGAAGATAGAAATGAACTTTTGACCAATGCTAGCTGATAATATTTACTCTTCCATATGCGTTGTGTTCTTACATCTTCTTCAGTATGAGGTCTGGGATGTACACCATGTGATTTTCTTTGCCATATGCCTTTTTCAACAGCTTTTCTCTTTCTTTCTCCCTCTGTTTCTTTTCGTTATAGTTCCTTGCCACCTCGTCCAGGTGGGCTTTCACCCTCTCCTTATTCTTCCTCACTTCTTCCTTACTCTCTGCTTTTCTAGCTCTGAGCAGTTCTTTTACTTTGTTCTTCTCCAACAAGTCTCTTTCTTTCCTCTCCTTTTTCTCCTGCTTTGCCCTGACTCTCTGGGCGCGTTTAGTTTCCATCTGAAAGAGAAAGTCCATACATGTTGGTCAGTGATCTGAAATATTATTATTACTCCTTCTCTAGCATGCAGTCAACTTAATCTGTTGAATCTGATAGTATAACCATTAGGAGGTGACTTATGACCTCCCTGAACTGTGACTGGTTAAATGGAGTACTGTACCTGTGCCTGCTCTTGCTCTCTGAACCTCAGGACAGTCTGCATCTGGTACAGCTTTATGTACGCCTCCTTCATCCTCTCCACCACATCCCTCTTCTCTATTGCCCATCTCTCTTTGTCCCTTTGCATTTTCTCAATTTCACTACTCTTTCTCTCCCGCTCCTCTGTAATCTTCCAGTTCTCCTTCTCCATCTCTCTCTTTTCCATCTCCCATCCCTTCTTCTCTTGTCCATTCAGGCACAGAATCCTCATCTTTTCTCTTTCCAGAGCCTCTATCGCTCTCTCCTTCTCTCTCAGCTCAATTATCCACTCCTCTGCTGCCTGCGTGCTCCTCCTCTTAATCTCCTCCTTCTCCTTCATCCATCTTTCCCCCCGTTGATCCAAGAGGCTTCGTAGGCCAGCCTTGGCCTTGGCCCATCTCCCCCTGTCCTCCTTCCAGGCTACTAGGGTCTGATTCCTCTCCTGGTCTGCTTTGGCCAAAGCTGTCTCCAAACCATTTCTTATGAGGTTCCATCCATTCCTCTCTCTCACCCTCTCCTTCCCCACCCTTTCATTCTCAGCTAACAGTCTCTTCTTGTTCTCCACTGTCACCTTCCATAACTTGGCCAAGGACATCTTCACCTTTGATATCTTGTCCACCATTGTTTGTTTGTCGGTCGCTGCGCTTTCTCTCTGTTTGTCCATCACCTCTCGCTGCCTTTCATTCTCAGCTGACAGCCTCGTGTTCTCCACGGTCAACTTCCCTATCTTGGCCAAGTGCAGTATGTTCTGCACCTTCAGCTTTGCCATCTTGAGCTCCATATTTTTTCTGTCTGACACTGCACTTTCTCTCTGTTTCTCAAACAACTCTCTCTCCAGCTTCCATTGGTAGCAGTTTACCTCAATAGAAGCCTCAGTCTCCCTTATCTGTCTCAGCAACTCTTCAATTAGCCTTTCTCTTTCTTGCTCTGGTTCCACCCTCACCTTGTTGACTTCCTCCAACACCTCTCTCTGCAGCTTCCACCGGTAGTGGTCTACCTTGTTACAAGTCTCAATCTCCTTTCTCATTCTCAGCAGCCCCTCCATTTCTCTTTGTCTTTCTATCTCTCGTTCCCCCTCATCTTGTTGCCTTTCTCCATCTCCTCACTTTCAGTCATCTCTTTCTCCATCTCAATGACTTCTCTCTGCATCAATATGTATGGAGAAACATGTATTCCTTATTTTTTTTATTTTGTGTGAATCTTTTCCATGTCATTTTCTTAAAACTGTCTGGCCAAGCCAGTTTTCCAACTTCAGTTACCTTCAGGCTAACTGGTATAATTTATTAAATGGTAATAAGTAGGCCTACCTTCACTGATTTCCTTAGAAGTCAAACACTTTTACACATTATTATGTTCTAACTCACCTCTCCTCCGCGATGTCTGTCCACTTATGAAGATTTAAAAAGATATACACTTGAGTAGTTATGGTGTGGTGAATGGATATGCTGGTTGTTTTCTTTGGTTTGGAACTTGTTGTAGCCAAGTTATAATTCCAAATTCTATGGTTGTAGCCTAGCTTAATTGTTGAGTCATAATGAGATTGGAATGTTGGCTTGAATTCTGTATTATGGACAAAAATCTCAGAATTCTGAAGATTTTAGAATTATATTTAAAAATTATTGTTTGTCATACATTCTATATACATCATTCTAGCCCTTGGATGCTCTCTCAGAGTTATAAGTCTTATATTCTCAGCCCAAAAGAAATTTGGTCTATTTCAAAAATATTCAAAATAAGGATTACTTTGTAAGTATTGCTTGTCATGGTGCCGTGAGGAAGCCTAGGCAGAGAGCTCTGTTAATATGTGACCGACCCCCCCCACACACACACACACACTCACTTAAAGACCTTGAAGTTTGGTTTGGAAACAACATCACTATTTGTCCTGGCAATGAAGTCTGTCTTCTGGAACACTCATGAAAAAAGAGAATGGTTTTCGTTTAAGTTGTCCACTTTAAAAACCCTTCAGCTTCTTCTCGCTGAGTTGCTTGAGGACACGGTAGCGCTGTGGCGAGGAGGCACAAGATAGGTCCTTAAAATAACATAACTAAGGCTACTTAACACTGTAGAAACTCTGGAATCACACTTTGTTGGCATAAAGACACCCACAATCTCTCCTTCTATCTCGGTACATTCTGTGTTGCACCAACGAGTGTTCAGTCCTTGCACACCATATAATGGAGGGTGTCATTCCAAAATACCCCTTCGCTGCATTGAACCTGCTAATTACCGAGACAGTTGAACGTTAAAATGATTGAGAATGACTTTCACCACTAAATAAACTTCCACAGTTTGACAAAGACACATCAGGGGAAAACAGCTACTCGTATTAAAAACCTTTCATTATGGCGATAGCTATTTGCTGCAGTGACTGAGAGCCAATTGAGGCCCAGTATTCTCAGTGCTTCTGGGGCCTGTGCAGTGCAGGTGAATGGTGTGCGTGTGTGTATGTGTGAAATGTAGGATTGTCTGAGCACAAACAGAGCTACTTATTTTGGCAACGCATGAAGCAGAGTTAGCAAACAGCTTGAGTGATGAATGACAGGCTGCTAGGAGAGGCAGAGAACCCAAAGATCCTTCCTCACTCACACTCCCAGAAAAAGCTTTTGAGTTGCTGTGGATCCAGTGGTTTGTGTGTGTGTGTGTGTGTGTGTGTGTGTGTGTGTTTGTGTGTGTGTGTGTGTGTGTCCAGTGTGTGTTTGTGTGTTTGTGTCCAGTGTGTGTGGGGGTCCAGTGTGTGTGTCTGTATGTGTCCAATATGTACACATACTGGACAAACACACACACTGACACACACACACACACACACACACACATACACACACACACACACACACACACACACACACACACACACACACTGGACACAAGCACACACACACTGGACACACACAGACACAAACACTGGACACAAACTGGACACACAAACACACACAAACTGGACACACACACACACACACACACTGGACACACACACACACACACACACACACACACACTGGACACACGCAAACACACTGGACACACACACAAAAACACACACAAACACTGGACACACACTCACACAGTAGACACACACACACACTGGACACACACACACACACTGGACACACACACACTCACTGGACACACACACACACAAAAGAAAACACACACCGGACACACACACACTGGACCCACACACACACACTCGACCCACACACACTGGACACACACACACACACATTGGACACACACACACTGGACATACACACACTGGACACACACTGGACACACACACGGACAAACATTCTTACCACCGCTTGTACAAAGTTATATGCTGAATGTGTGTGTGAGTGTGTGTGTGTGTGTGTGTGTCCAGTGTGTGTGTGTGTGTGTGTGTGTGTGTGTGTGTGTGTGAGTTCAGGTGTATCCCTCAATGACTGTCTGTTCTTCTGCTTACCGCTACAGTGTGGAACATGGTGGAGAGAACACAATGAAACCTGTTACTGGGAGGTAGAGTGGAGTGGGAACAGGGGCTGGTATAGGAGTGACATATAAAGGAATCAGCAGGAGAGGAAGGGGTAAGGACTGTGGGATTGGATA